>NW_020955869.1:0-6310 GCF_003031625.1 Empidonax traillii
GCTTCCATAAGCTAATTGTCTTCCTAATCTTGAACTTTCTCAGGAAGGAGAAAGACTGCTCACTGTAAGTCAGAATAAGATGACTCAAATATCAAGTTTCCTCCTCTTGCAGAGCTATATTCACAGTAGTGGGTGACAGGCATGACTTGCATGTCATTCTATCCAAGACAGAATTCCTCTCATACCCTGGAGTATTTTTCCATGATGAGTTTTTACTCATCTGAGGAGTAAAAATCAGAAAGAGCGAGTCCAGTTGAAGGCTATGAAGATGATCAGAGGGTTGGAACACTTCAGGTTGAGACAGTTCAGCCCAGAGAGGAGAAGGTTTCAGAAAGTAGCTTTCCAGTACTTAAAGAGGGCCTACAAAAAGATGGAGAGGGACTTTTAGAGGGGCATGTAGAGCCAGAAGAAGAGGCAATGGTTTCAAACTAAAAGAGAGCAGGTTTAGATATTAGTGGAACAGGTTGCCCCAAGAAGTTGTGGATGCCCCATCCCTGTTATTGTTCAGTAGCAGGTTGGGTGAAGCTTTCAGCAACATGATCAGACAGATGTCATAGGACAGGAAGATGGCCATGCCCATGGCAGGTGGTTGGAACTAGATAATTTTTAAGGTGCTTTCCAACCAAAAACATCCTGTAATTCTGTGAAAATAGTTCAACAAAACAGTCAACCTTCAAAATGTACTTCAATAAGCATGTGTGGTTTTATTTCATCTTGATTTAATTTTCTTTTTACCAGCATTGAGTAAGATAACATTTATTATATTTACAGCCAAGGAACAGATGTTACTGTTCAGCAACAGTTTGTCACAAAAATTTAGCAAATTCAGAAGCTTGTGTTCAGCTTCCCACCACATAATCATGTTCTTTTAATCATTCTATTACATGTATCTTTTATTTCTATCTATGCAAAAAACAAAGTAAATGAAAATAAACTACAGTGTAAAGAAGTTGGAACTTTTAAATTCCTTTTTTTCTCTTACTCTTTCTCTTCAATTTCAGGCTATGAGAAACTAAATAGAAAACTTCTACCTCTGCTGTATTCCAGGTTATTTTATTCATCGATTTAGGGTTCTCAGCTATTAAGAGAAATAAACGAGATATATAGCAATAACTACACAGCTTTGGACCAGGAAACAACAACCTCTTAGGAAATCCATTACAATAAGGAAAATGCCAGAAGATGTGGAAGCAAAATGAAATATTATGTTCTACAGATTAAATCCACACATAAAATTTAATACCAGGAACAATCATTCACTTGTGAAAAGGTAGTTTAGGTAGTTTAGGTAGTTTAGGAAATTTAGATAGTTTAGATGATCCCATTTTCATCTGAATTAGATATGAATTTCCAACTGTCACTGTTATGAGTGTTTACTTTTCTTACTTCATATTCAATTGTCTCTAGCCATATTTCCTTTGTTTAGTGCACAGGACCATGAAAATGTCAGGATAATTTGTGAAGGTGAAATTTATACAACCAAAAGTAAACCAAGAAGCTTTGAGCTCATAAAACCTATATTTTATTGGATTATAAACTAGAACAATTTAAAATAGATTTTTAATATTTTAATATTTTAACATAAAGATTCAGAGAGTGACTGATAAGAACATGGAAGAGAGATTCAATGGTGGTTGTTAAATACACAAATGATAAAAGATGGGGAAATTGTTTGACCTGAAAACAATTGGGAAAATGCATGGTGTCCATGCAATGTGTCATGTATTGCCATTCGTTTTCCTAGGTATCTCCTGACTGAAAACTCAAAATGACTAGACAAGGACCAATACAAAAAGATCATAAACAATTACCCTTTCTATTCCCCCCCACCCATCCTTCTCTTTCTGCCGAGTTCTGGTATCTGACATTTGTTTCAGTCAAGTTGCCAACTTTCTGATTTGTAATGACCTGCCCAGTTCTTACCATTCTCTCAAATTTTGTTTAAGCCAAAACCTCTTGCCACATGGCTGTGGCAAGAATCCTCCACCTCACCCTGCAGTGTCTCAAATTTTTACTCAGTTGGTATATTAGATTGGTTCTCCAATAGGGAGAATCTCCTGGCTCAGGCTTCTTAAGTGGTGGAGAGTAAACAGAGCAAGCTTACAGACCATAATCACAACAGAAAGCTGAGAAAAACTCTTAAGAGTAATTCTCATATTTCAAAAGAAGTGGCTGGCATAGTATTTTGAACCTATCACTGGTGTAAGACTTGTTCTCTGTCCTGATCTTCATACCAATCTATGATGTAGCATTATCTTGTACTTCTTTGTTAGATAAATAAGATAAACTTGAAGGCTTCTGTAAGGCTGAAGGTAGTCTTGATGCAGGTGCATCAGTGTACAGAATAAAAGCAGTGTGAAGTGTTAGCTGAAAGTACCAAACCCACCTGCTGATGGAATTACTACATCGCAGGAATTCAAATATGTTTCAGTAACAAAGTACATATCAGACAGGAATCACTGGTGTAGTTTTCTGTCCTGTGTTATCTAGAAGGTCATAGAGATGATGATAATATAAAACAGATTTAATCAAAAAGCTCTTCATAAATTTTTTAAATACTAGAGAACATCATTGAAGAATGGACATTTCAGAAGTAGGGGAAAGATGATAGTAAGTCAAAATATTGTAGAATCATGGAAATACAAATCTCTCATGAGATATCATGGAAATACAAATCTGTCTTCATCTTTTCAAACCATATTCAGTAGACCCCAGATTCTTTCACAATACATCTCTAAAAATCTTCATTGAAAGATATTTTACAATTTCTATGTAAGTATATTCCAGTGAATTACTGACTTTGGAATTAAAACATTTTGCATGACACTTACATCACTCTAGATGAAAATTATAATGATAAAGCATTTTTGTCACTCTTCCTGGGCTTTCCAAAGTATTTTATAACTTACCTAAACTACTCTGCCCCAAAGACAGTCCCTAAGGCTTTTTCAGTATCGAGTAGAATAGTTATCTCATGTCTTATTTATTACATTCTTGTTAATACATTTCAGAATTTTATCTACCCTTTTTTATTAGCATCACATTGCTTGGACCCATTCTATTTGTAGCCCACTATAACTTCAGACCATTTTTTAACCATAGTACAACTGCTTAGCTATTTAAGCACCATTTTGCATTTATATTCTAGATCTCTTCATCAAAAATGTTGAATGAGGAAGGTTTTAATTACTAAATATGTTAATGATAAATTAGCTCACAAAAAGGCTCCTCCTGACCATTTTAAACAAATGCTGTATGGCGACGGTCCTTTCTCCGCTAGGAAGAATCAGATTACAATTCAAAAACAATACCTGGATGCTTCCAGAGACCTTGCCTTACAAGCCATAAAGAAGGTTGCAGATGCATGTGCATCTGCCCCTTCTTTTACATTGATTAGACAGGGGCAGGATGAGCCTTTTGTGGATTTGATTACTAGATTGAAGGAGGCAATTGCTAAGCAGGTGGAACAGAAAGAGTCTCAAGAGATTTTATTCCAAAAGTTAATTATTGAAAATGTGAATCAGGAATGCCAACATGCTCTCAGATATTTGAAAAATCCAACGTTACTTGAAATGATTGAGGCATGTAAATACATAAATTCAAATACTCATAAGGCTAAATTGATGGCTGCGGCTCTTTCTGGTCCCAATTCTTGTTTTCACTGTCAGTTGAACATAAATTTGACTTTACAGAAAGTATTTGTATTAATATCAAACACTTTCCCAAAGTCATTCTAAATTCTCATGCTGTTTTCCTTTATAGGGAGATGCTGTACCAAGACCACAGAAGTGCAGTGTCTATTCCATCATTCAAGTCATTAATGAAATTAATAAACAGTACTCAAAAAAAGTCCCAATGGGTTCTCACTTAAAATACCTTCCCAGTTTGACACTGAGTTATTGGTAAGTACTTTTCACTAAGTTTTAAATTTATTTCTAATTCTATCTGGTCCATATCTTCATAGTTCGATGTTGAGAATAAGAGAATATTTTGTCTCAGAAGTTCTGTCTAGATATATCATGTCTAATATTTCCTTCTCATTCACAAATCTACTAATTCTGTTGACTAGAGATATTAGATTAGTATGATATAATTTACTTTCTACACATTAATTTTTTATTTTTCTTAAGTAATTCTTATAAATTTTTCACTTAAGAATATATTGTAGTATCTTTCCTCATACTGAAAATAACCTACTGATTTATACTTTCTTGGTATGAGGATTTTTTCCTTAGAAGTGTCCTACATTGTCCTAACTTGTACCTCCTCTCTGCATTTTTGGAAATCAATAATGGATCATACTGCTCCACATAATTCTTTCAAGTGTTTAGAGTGAATTTAAACTACTCATACTGACTTGGAATGTACACTAAGATGCAATCTTTAACTTACTACTCTCCTATTTGGACCTGTGTTTCTATTATTTTGTTGTTCTTTTATGCATGCCTGTGTCAGCTAAAAGTCACAATTGTGTCAGTCTTCACTGTATCATGATTTATTAATTCATCTTTCTTATTAAGCAATGGATCTATATTTTCTCTTTATTCTTCATTGTAATGATTTATAGGAGCTTTAATTACAACTATTTATGTTTCTGACGACTTAAATAGTCATATAGCTCAGCTCTTATATAGTCACATATTTAAAACTGAGGCTGGAGCCTGTTCAATGTGTTCTATCTTGTGCAATCAAGACTGAAGCTGACCCAGCACCTTATGTTTGTTTGTTCTTTTGAACAATTACTTGTACTTTCTTGGCTGCTGATCCACTTCTTTTCTCTTTCTTCCAAGCATATTAATTAATGAACTAGAGTTGCTTGGAGTCTACTGTATTATTACCATACAAGTTGTTTGAAAATGCAATTTTTAAAAAGGTATATAAATTATAGACATAATGATGTATTCATGTTCATCAACAGAAACAGGTTGATCAAGGAATCTCCAATATTTACTTACAAAGCTCTATATTCCAGTACAAAATGAGAAAGATTATTTGATGGTTTGATTTATAGTAACATTTAATTCTGATAACATTGTGGTAACATTTACAAAATTGTAAAAAATCTCTACTGGTGGCAAGGACGTCACAAGAAAAAGACCAAGGACATCTATTCCTTTGCCTCATCATGATTTCTAGACATCATCCATGGTTAAGCCAGTGAACCGAGCTTGACTGAAGAGTTCAAAAATCAAGGACTGTGAAGCATGGTTTATCACAGAGCCAATAGCAAGTTTCTTCTATTTAGAGGTTGACCCTTCTTTAGCAAAGTCTTCAGTAAAGATGGCGTAATGGTACACTGGAAGAAGGATCTGATCTGGGACACCTACTCCCAGTACATTCTGGAATAGCAGGGCTCACCAAATCCTGTAATGTTTGGACTGCTTTATTATTTTCCTTTTCAATGCAATTGCTTGCTACACAGTAATTTCCAGAATACTAGTTAGTAGTTTTAACACATTTATTCATTTTCAGTTACATCTCAGGCAGCTTACGCTATACTTCAACACATATTAACTTGTTAGCATTGTCTGTTTCCAATGGGTTGTAAGTGTTGGTATTAATTGAATCTTGAGCTGATAATGAATTATGAATTCTATCTTGCCGACAAATATAACTTGCATTTTTTAATAGTTAGGAAATATGTACAAGTGCAAAATAAGATTGGCAATATTGCCTCTTTAAATGAAAAAAATGGAATAAACATACAATGGTTTTCAGCTGATATGTTTGGATGGCTTTTCAGTTGGCATCGGACAAAATCTTTTTGATAACTGTTTTGTATTTTTGTTTGTTTGTTATTATTACTTAAAATTGATCTATTGCTCTGCAGTAATGAACACAAAAGTCATCTGTCGTGGTTTTGCTCTGGGTCAATTTTGCCTTCCACCCCCCACACAATTACTACTAGTTGAGAGAAGGTATTTGCAGACAAAAGAGAGACAGGACTTGGGGAAAACAGTATAATCATTTATTACTAGTAAAACAAAAACTACTAATAAATTAAAAACTAAAGAACTATATCTACAGTAATTTCTACTTAAGTTGAAGTGTTATATATTTACAGAAATACTTCTTCCCTTTTATACCAGTCCAAGGAGAAGAAGTAATTTCATTCTGTATTTTTGGAGTTCCAGTTTTCTCCTTCTAGTAGCAGATCCTTAGCAGCAGCACACTTTTATTGCAGTTGGAACTTCTTCTCTCTCTCTCTCGTTCTGTGTTGGCTTCCAGGGCTGGGCTTACCCCCCTCCTGGGCTAAGACTGAAGGCTGGAGATTACTCAGGTCCTGAAGGGTTTTCCTTCCATAGGCTTG
>NW_020955869.1:6609-9489 GCF_003031625.1 Empidonax traillii
GCTGGAGATTACTCAGGTCCTGAAGGGTTTTCCTTCCATAGGCTTGCAAGGGGACACTTGCTTACTATGGATCTTCTTCCACAGGGTTACAGGGGATAATGGTTTAAGAGTTCACCCCTGTTTCCCTATGGAGGTCCCTCCCCATGGGAGAACAGTCCTTGATAGACTTCTCGGCATGGGTCTGGCACGGATCCCACACACACACGGGTTCCAGCATCTCACGTGGGCCATCTCGCTCCAGCGTGAGATTTCTCAGAGTTACAAAATCTTTAACAGCAGTATAGATCCACACACACACACGGATCCAGTATCTCACCTGAGTTGTCACTGCTCCAGCACAGGTTTCCCTCAGGGTCACAAATCTCCACCAGGACTCTGCCTCACTTCAGTCCTTCTCATGAAGTTTCGGCTCTTTTTAGTACATCCACAAACTTTTCTATTAGCTGCATAGGGGGTCTCCTTACTTCAACAAGCTTTTACAAGTAGCAGGGATTACTTTTCAGTCTTTTCCCTGCTAAGGAGAGAGAGCGAAAGGCAGGGGGGAAACAAGCCTCCCCCCTTTCGCACTTTACTTTTCTTGCTGCAGTTTCAGCTGCCAGCTTCGACCTTGGGAGCTCCGTTATCTTTCGGCTGGAATTCTTCCACAGCAGTTTCTGTTAAAGCAGTCCGTCTTTTAAACTTTTTTTCTCTTCACTCTCTTACAAGAGAGAAGGGAGAACTTCAGTGCTGCACCTGCTCCTCCCCCCCCGGCCCAAGCCGGGGGAGGAGGGAGTTTGGCCCTGCTTCGGGCCTGCTACTCCTCTCCCCTACATGGCTGCTACTCTAATTCCAACTGCGCCAACAACCTTCTCTTCCGTTTTCTTGAAGATGTAATTAGCAAAGGCGTTTCTGGACTTTTGATTGGCCTTTTTGTCCGGAAATTACCTGGACAAAACCATCATCAGCCCCAGGGATGGGCTGAGGGGCAAAACCACGACATCATCTTAGTTTAAATGGTGTACTTTTCAATATTCTGTATTTAATATAAAAACATATACAGCTTGATGTCTTTTTTGTTGTTGTTGTTAAGAGAATGTAAACATGGGAAGGACATGAGGAGACAAACAACAAAGCCATCTCTTCCTTACCTCATTAGGATTTCTAGGACATTAAAACATTAGGCTTTCATGGATCATCTATTGTTGAGTCAATAACAAAACCTTGAATTGTCAAGAAATAAAAATAAATCTGAGGAGGCTCCAGAGTCAGAGATCCATTGGTTTCTACTAGTTTTGTCAAATGGCTTCTGAAGGACTCTTCAGGCAATAGTCCAGTCTCACCAAAATTTGGTCTCAGTTTTGACATTTCACTCACTGGATGAAGAGTTGACAATAAAAGCAGTTGTTATAATTGTTCACTAGCCTCCTCCATTTACATATTTTGCCTCCATCCACCCCTTTTTATTGATAGCATCCACAGTAGCATGCTTTAGCATGACACCCTAGGCAGAATAAAGAGAGAGAGGTGATAGCTCAAGCACTGCTAGAAGAAACCTGAATGTTAATAAGGATACTATGAATTATAATGAATTCTTCAAATTTCATACTAAAACTCTTCTTTAGACTGGGAGAACCTTCCTCATCTCTTCTCTTAGCCCAACCAAATCCAACCTTAGAGAGGTATACAGAAGTATATATTGTTTCATTAACCCTGACTGCCTACAGTTTGCAACAGAACTGAAGCTGAACAGGATAGGAGTTATATTCTCAAACATTATGGATCCATTTTATTCATATCCAGTAAGCACCAAGTCACCTGCATTTCAGACCATTCAATAATCAAGATATAGTGAACCCTTGGAAGATTCAAAACCTAAAAGTTGCAAGTCTATCTTCTGGTTATAACATCACACATTACAAGGATCACTCCTGAGCAAAACAGGATTCAATTTTCTTTTAAATACACAGCAGTCTAGATTAAGTGGAGAACACCTGCCTTTCTATATTTTGGCTGGAAATAACTACTGTTCATAAGCAATGCAAAGTATTAAGCTATATTTAACCTTACATATCTATATAATTAAAGTAATATTCCACCCACAATGTAATCTAAATTTGCACTAGGACAAAACATTAAAACTTACTCAGCAGCACTTATGGTTGCTTTTGTCCCTTCAATGCTTTGCAAGTAGTTTTTGTATAGCAAACTCTCATTTGTATTTAATGTTGTTTACCAGACACAATGCTTTGAAAAACTCCAGCTGGACTGGTCTGCAACAGAGCATTTCTTCAACAACGTGGGAGACGAGATTTGTGAAATCTGCTATCAGATGACTTTATGGACCAGAATGTAGTTGAATTCCTTGTCTCAGTTTCATTTTCACTACGTTCAGTGTCTGGGGATCAGCACAATCAAAGGCTCTCTGTGGTTTTAAAATAAAGACCAGGGCTGGTATTTTAATCCTCTGGCATGATGGAAGTTTTCAAATGAAACAATAAAAATTTAGAAGATAGATTATTTTCAAGATCTGTTCACAATTAAAAACTGCATTATGTCAAGGTATTTCTTTGCTTCTCTACACAAGACATATTTCATTAACTTTGTCTGACTTAAATGCATAAGAACAGATATAGAAATTACCAATAATAACAAAAGTCAACACACACACACACACACACACACACACACACACACACACACACGAAGACCTATGCCTGTGAGACTGACAAGCTAAAAATAATGCAGTGCTAGCCATATCATTTACTGCAAAACCAGAAAGTCCAAAATCCTATAGCATTGAGTGTAATCTGTAGTTAGGTAGGTAAAGAGTTACATTCCTGTCCAGTTATACAAATATCTTCAGTAGTCATGAGAGGGCAGATTATTCCTCGAATTTATAAC
>NW_020955869.1:10126-30871 GCF_003031625.1 Empidonax traillii
CTGACAAGCTAAAAATAATGCAGTGCTAGCCATATCATTTACTGCAAAACCAGAAAGTCCAAAATCCTATAGCATTGAGTGTAATCTGTAGTTAGGTAGGTAAAGAGTTACATTCCTGTCCAGTTATACAAATATCTTCAGTAGTCATGAGAGGGCAGATTATTCCTCGAATTTATAACACACTGTAACTAATTTAGATTTACTATATAGATTTGTTCTAACAAATTAAAACTTCAGCTTGTACAATATTTATATTACTAAGGTTGTAATGCCAACACTGAAATTTTACGTAACATACATAACATGTATTTACCTGCAACATGATCCCCAGGTGCTACACTGGGAAAAGTCCTTGTTTTAATTGTCATTATGCATATCAGGCTGCTCTCCTCTGTTCCTACAATGTTACTGTCAGACTTTGTGAAGAACTTTAAGACAAAAACATGTAACAGAATCTTCAGTACAGGCATCGTTCTAATAAGTTTTTTTTTTTTGAGGGTAGGAGGAAAATCCAGGTTCATCTGTCTTGTTTTTTCACTCAATAGTTAAGCATTTTGCATCTGGTATATGACTATTTTATCTAGATGTTTTCCTAGCTTGCATATGAAAACTGAAATATCAAATACTTAAGGAAGTTAAAGTATATGATATCTGCTGCTTCTCCTGTTTTCACAAAACAGTCTATCATAAGAGACGCTGTGATTCGTTAGTGGTTTTTTCAGTTCTCCTGTAAAGTGTTCTCTTTTGCATAAGGAAATTCAAGATACAGTAGGATTTTTGATTTGGATGTTTACCTTTGAAGTCAGCTGAAGCACTTGATGCATCAGTTGTTAGATGAAAAATGTACTAAAAATAATTAATTCTGGAATCCTACTAATCACAAGAATAAAGATTTCTGTTCTTCTTCTTTAGCCCAATGGGTTATTAATAATTTTCTCCAGAATTGAACTGCATAAAGAGGAGAAAATTACCAGTCCTGATCTGCTTTTATTGTACCATCACAGCCCACTTTCACCCTCAAAGACTACAGATTTTTGGTTTGGGCAGTCTTTTAAAATTGTGAAATTCATTGTAAAAAATATCTATGTGGTGAGATAAGGATTGAGAAGGTTGTCTGTCAGAAAGTGAAGCAAAAGTTGCCTCTAAAAATACAAGGATTACTCTTTGTGCCCTTTATGCCTTAAGGCAATAATTTAACCACCACTCTCTTCTTTTATCTGCTTCAGTAGAAGAAAGTAGCACCTCCTGGCACTTAGCTTAGCATGCAAAACTGGTCAGAGGATGTGCAATCAAGATATTTGTACTCATCACCTCTTTATAAAGTCTAGTTATCTCTACAGTTGTCAATTACTGTGTTCTGGTGATGTAATTCTGAAGAATGTACCTCTCCACACACATTGTTTGGAAACTGGGTGCCTACTGAACCATGAAAGATGCTCAAATCACAGTCATTAGACTATTAATATTATGTTGTTTAAACTATCTACAGTATTGATAATTTGGTCTCTGCAGGTTTTAGAGTTGCAAAGCTCCTTGGATCAATTAGAGACATGTGCAATATATTGCACATATATGTCAGTGAAAGTTCCTGGAATATGAATGTGGTACCTTATTTAGATATACTCATTTATATATATTTATAATTAGAAGTTTGACTTTTCCTCTAAAAAGTTTGGTTTTTTCCCTAGAGAAGTAGTGCATGTCTTAAAACCAATACCAAATGACAGTTAATTTAAGCATATTGTTGAGAATCATCATAGATGTATTAAAGATTATCTGCTTTTGTACTCTGCAAAAGTGTCTTTTGGTCTTTCTTGTTTCTCATACCTCCCTGTCAAATAAATGATAATTGCAAGTTGTTTTTGAAGAAAAGTTGTGTCATTTGACATGTGTTTAGCAGCTCTTATTATGCTTTTGTAATTCTTAAAGAAAAACTTCCATTACAAAAATTTGCTTGTCAACAAAACACTCTTCCACACTACAGTGGTTGTTTATGTTTTCCTAATGAACTGCTCAGCACTGTATAGCACCACAAATATGTACTAGAAATTACAGCTGTGATGCAATAATTTTTCTGTCAGGTATAAACATATTTGATGGAAGATAGTGCACAGTAACTTATTCTTAAATATCACATTCTTCATGCTTCCTGTGTGCTCCCCATCTATTATCAGTCTATACCCTACTCTCCTGCCTTAGGAACTTCTATTGCACAACACTCTTTACTTTTTATGCATATTTTAAAATCAATGTGCTAATTGTTTTGAGCAGAATTTAAAATCTTTGAGAATTTAAAGCTTTTTGCCAGGCAAATGGAAATCAATTCGGAGAACTGAATACAAAGTAATGTGAATGTTTCTTCTGTTGAAACGTAAAGGTCTCTAATCTGATTTTTTATATTTGAGGTGGTTATCAAAGCTGCTTCTGCAATTTGCTGCTAAAAAAAAGTCACTTTCTGTAAGATTCATTGAACTTTAAAGGACACTTCTTGTATCGGTCTGATAAATCACACACTGGAAATGCGTGGCTTTCTCCCCCAATTAAAGAGAGTGCAATTTGCATAGACTAGATCTCTGATGACATATATGCACACTTGGCTAGATGAATCCTCTCTTGTGAATCTGATTTTGTCCTAACTGATTCGGAGGTAGAAGAATATTTGCTTTGTAGATTTTCTATAGTACTTTATTTATAATATTTATTTATAATATTGTGAATAAACACTATACTAAAAGTAGTCAGGATAAAACTCTGTAAACTGAAATATGTCTTTTTGAAATTCTGGTTTAATACACAATGCAGCAGGAAAAATATGTCCTTCTAGGGGGAATTAATTTTTTTTTTTTAATGTACCTGTTTGTGATAGAGATATTGGATAGAAGCAAGCAATTGATAAGTTATCATCCTCTCTTTAATAAAGGTCAATATATTGTAAATAGATCACAATGTAGCACAATAATTTAGTATCTGGAAAATCCCATAAACTCACATGGGCATTGGTTTGTCATTAAACACTTTGCTTCCCACTGTGCTAAATGAAAAAAGACGAGGGCTTTTTTAAAATATTGAAATCAGATATACTACTCCGAAGTATAATCAACTGTAAATTATCTTTGAACAAGTTAGAAAAGCCACAGAGGACAAGTCAACTTGGGTCCAAGCTGAAATATCATTCAACACAAAGCAGCTAGCAGAACAGGACTTTGTATGCTGAGATTCAGAGAAAAATAATCTCTTTATTAGATCTTGCTTGCCTTCAAACAAATTCATTTCTTCATATGCAGAACACATTCCCAGAGCAGTTCTGTATCAGATTCCCCAGTGATTTAGTTCACATCCAGCAATCCCATGACATTGTCCTGTGGAAACCACTGTCTCCATATCCAGAATGAAATATCAGGTGAATTTATCAATGCCATGAAAATGTAAGCACTTTCTCTGGCACATCATGTCTCCTTATTCATGCTGTTCAACAGTTTCTTACCAAAGAACAGTTTTGACTATTTTGGTGGCCAGGAGAACACTGTCATTCATATCATCCTCCAGAACTGCACCAGTACTTTTTTGGAGAGAGCTCATTGAAATAGACTGAATATCTAAATGTGTGCAAGTTTACCTACTTATGTAGAAATAGTTTTACATACAAGATCAAGATGTAGGCCCTTGATAGACAGGAGGGTTCTGGAGGGACCCAACTGGTCAGTACTAAATTAATGCTAATAAGCAAAAAACCATGAAGTGACTATTTCAGGCAGGCTTAAAAAAAAAAAAGCCAAACCTGAAAGATACAATTTACTGCTGAAGTCCTGTAATGGAAGGGAATTATGACTAGCACACGAGGGAAGAAGGGATAAAAGACTTTTATAAAACAAGCTACAAAACAGTTTAGAGAATGTAATGAAACTGTGCTTCAGCTGAATAAGATGCATCCTGATAGGGTATGTCTGAAAATTTAAAAGACAGTTAAAAAAAAATATAACGGGGTGAAGATAGTCTCTACTTACTGAAGAAAGTAAAGGACAAATAATTTGTACAACTCTAAGCATTCCTATAGCTTGTTAGAGCTATTGAAATTCTGGCGATATTTCACTGGTTAGGGACTCAGTTCAATTTCTAATCAGGTGTACTTAAAAATATTCCTTAAGATAAAGAAAATGAGTAACACCATCCTGATTCATCAGAGGCATATATTTTTTAATCAGACAGTGTAATTGCTGTAGTAAGCACAATGAGCCTGGCATGCCCTTGCACTTACAACACATCTACCTTATCAGTGCAGTTCCACTGGGTTTAGCCAAATGGAACTCTAGACTATATGACATTACAGACAACAAAATATAATGCATCATTAGAATATTAATGTAAATATTGGAAACAGATCACTCAATTTCTCTCAGATCTTATTTCTTCAGAAAATATTGAGGGGAAAATGTCACAGATCATAGTAAAATATTACTGAACAGGAAGTAAAGGCCTGAGGTGCAGTACCATTATCTGCTTATTAATAAATATCTCCTTGTAATAAGCCTCTTAATTTTAGAAATTTAAAAATCTGATATCACTGGTAACAACACTAAAATATGACAGATCACATAGACAATGTTGATTCCTAGTCTTGAAAACAAAAATGAAAAATTTAATTACTAATCTTCAGCAGACAAGTTATCCTTTATTCGCACAGTTTTAAGTCAAGGGGCTGGGTTGGTTTGGAACTGTGGAACTGGAAAAATAAAAACTATTCACATACTGTTGACAGAGTGGCTGTGAGGTGAGGAAAAGTTCCCTTCTGCAGATTTATATCATAAAGGCAAAGTCCTGAAACAGAAAGGAGGGACAAATGCTTCAAATTAGCACAGCAAGATTAAACACAACTAATGCACCAGAGACATCATCTGCCTAATTACCTTAAGTCTGATTTGAGGGAGTCATTTAATTTCATTGCTTAAAGAATATACCCACACTTTTGAATTACTTGGCCTGGGTTCATTTTATAGTCAACGGAGAGAAACAGAATCAGATTTGAATGGACCTAGTTTACATGTTAACTGGAGACTAAGATGAAACACACAGCAGAAAACAAAATCATGATTACTGAATGGTTGAAGTTAGAAGATACCTCTGGAGATCATCAGATCCACTCCCTTTGTTAAAGCAGGTTCACCTCGAGCAGGTTGTACTGCATCATCTTCAGGTGAGTTTTGAATATCTCTAGAGAAGGAGACTCCACAACCTCTCTGGATAACCTGTTCCAGTGCCCAGTCATCATCCCAGTAAAGAAGTTTTTCCTCATACTGCTGGACACAGCTGAAAAGAATCTGGACCATTCTACTGACACCTGCCCTTAAGATATTGTATCTCTTGATAGCATTCCTTGTCAGTTTTCTCTTCTTGAGGCTGAACAGGCCCAGCTCCCTCAGACACTCCTCATAAGAGAGATGTTCCAGTCCCATTATCATCTTCGCAGAACTCCACTGGACTCTCCTATAGTTCCTTGTCTATCTTGAACTGAGGAGCCCGAGAACTGGACACAGCACTTGGTGGCCTCTCCAAGGTAGAGCAGAGGAGCAGGATCACCTACCTCAATCTTCTGGCAGCGCTCTTCTCCAGGATACCATTTGCACCTTTTGGCACACTCCTGGCCCATGGTTAACTTCTTGTCCACTAGGCCTGTCAGGTCCTTCTCTCCTCCTCTGCAGAATGCAAATGAAGTGTATACAGGCTGGTCAGATACAGCTGTGTCCATTTAGTCAGGTTACTACATTCTTTGAAGGAGACTGTCTACGATTTTAAAACAAAACCACTGAAAGGATATTTACCCATACTACAAGAAGGAAACAAGCAGAAGATGGAGGCCATCTTCTACTATGTTTGTTGAGCACCTAGTACAATGACGTTTCCCACTTAAGTTTTGTTCAAATATTGGTTTAATAAAAATAAAATATACTAGTAATATAATATGCATATAAATTTCCCAAGAAAATGTATCTAATCTGAAAATATCTATCTGGAAAATGTTTTTTACTTTTGCTCTTGTATTTAGTTTGATGTACACAATTGTACATAATTTCCTAGAAAAAAATTCTATTTTCTCTAGGAATAGATTGTTCAAACTTCACTACGAATTTACTTTTTTTCTCTATTTCGTTTGAAAGAATTTATCTAAGAGGCATAATCATCTGTCACTACTAGATGGAAGTGCTAGTACTGAAATATTGTTAAATCTAATTCCCACTGCAGCACTTTACTGAAACTTATTGGTCTTAGATAGGCACTAGTTTGAAATGTGAAATTGGATTCTGGAACAAATAATCAAAATACAGTTCTCTTATTATTGTCTGAATTGTGCTCAGAATCTAAGATAAAGATGTCATTATTAGATCTGGAAGAACAGAGAGTCTTTTGATTAGCGCTCAGATGAAAAGAGCATGTGAAAATATGGAAGTAACAAGGTCACTTGTGCTATACTTATCGAATAACCCATCTGGGAAATGGGAGGAAATGATGTTTCTGTGGGCTATCTACAAAGAATTCCTAGTGCTAAGCTATATTAGATGCAATAACAGATAATAATGGAGGGTAAAACTTGTCAGGAAAATGACAGAAACCAAACTAGTCAGAAACCAAAAAAGTCAAGATACAAGAACTATAATTAAACAACTGATTTATTTTACAATAAAAAATTAGGTTGCATTTTTGAGAACATATAACGATGTTTTCAACCAGAGATGAGACATGCTGAAATCAAGACATTTTCAAACAAGAACATAACCTAAACAGCTATAGATTTTATTTTAGTCAGATAAGTGTAAGAAATAACTAAATTATCCTATTTCTACCTTGTCACTTTCTTCCCTACCCTTAAGTAGTCCCCTCCCCCCAGTATCTGCTTAATGTTGCTTAGGAGAAACCAAAAACATATATCTTGGTTCCCTTCTGTAGAATTATTACTCAGACAAGAATGACTTACTATTAAAGGTTTTGGGAACTTTTCCAAAAAAAAATCAGAACCTCTACAACAATACTTTTGCATCTGAAAGCAGCTGAGATTTTGGGCATTTAATCGACTCTCAGAGGAAAATTTTTGCTCTTTGTAGATGGTATTTTTAAAAATAATTTTGTTCAGACATTGTTTTCTTGAGTGAACTTATGATACTTTACTGTAAAACAGGTCCTTCTGGGATTCTCAACTGTTATGACCTCTCAAGAGCTGTTCCACAACTGAGGGAGGTTTACATAGCACAGTTAGATTTTTCACTCTTTTTTTTTTTTCCTCCTTTTATACTGAATCCCAAATATTGACACAAAATATAAACAAAAAACAAAACCAAACAAAAAACCCACCCCACCGCAAAACAAAAAAACAAACAACAAAACAAACAAAAACCAATAAAACAAGCAAACCCAAAACTCGAAACAAAACAAAACAAAACAAGTTGTGAGAGGCAAATGAGAAGGGTCTTTAGAACTCATCTGATACCTCATAGGATTTCATCAAATTGCCCACAGCTAACTTTTGTAGGTTTTGTGGCATTTAGTTGTGATCTCCTTGAGACAGAGTCAATTGAAGCATAATTGATAACATAACCCTTCTCTCACTTCCCTAATACTTCAGTTGCTGCAGGCCACCCTTTTGCAAATCAGCAGCAGATCAAACGATTATTGACAGAAGAAATGTTGGTAAGTCAAATCCATAGAATTTAAACATAGTAAGAAGAGTGACTGTTTTCAGGGATTCACTACTAATAATCATCTAAAAGAGATATTTAACTTTATGTTTTGTCATGTGAAGTAAACATAGAGACCTCTTATCATTGAGGGACAGTGGAAGGAAAATTAATGGGGAAATTATTCCCCATCTCTGTTGAAATATTTCCTTGTCTGTTACTGTGGAGTACCTGGGTTTCAGGAGCAGAAGTGCTCTTCTGTATGACATATTTGTATTTCAAGAAAATTTTTGTTTCAGCTGCTTCATCCAGTCAATTTTCAATCCAAATTCATACCTGACATAAATCTTGAATTATGTTGTTTCACTAGATTTTATTTGCCTTGCAAAATTCTCCCATCCTTTACTCTGAATCATTCTAAATGCTCTCTGAATCACTTTAATTATATTAGAAAAACTTAAATAGCCAATATTCAAACAAACAAAAAAAAACCTAGGAAAATTAGGTATTATTTAATGAAAAACTTCAGTGAAACTGCTTGAATTTATTTTTCTAAGTAGGTTTGTAACAAATCTGCTGACCACTAGAAAGTCATATTAATTCAATTTTTTACCAGGAAAAAGTGAGCTTGAAATGCATGTCACAATAAATCACAGATTTTATAATGACATGTCATGGTTTTGTTTGTTCTGGGAAACTAAGCTGGAATTTTTCCCTTCCCCCTGCCCACAGTATTAAAGGGATGTTGGATAGGCAGGTTGGCTGTGGTTTGGGCCATTAACACAAAAGAAGTGGCTGGTAAAACCACATTCTCAGCTGATGGCCCTCAAGATCTTGTCTTCTGGGGAATGGGGGAGGAGTTCGTTGCTGCCTGAATTGGGAGGAGGTCCAGGTGGCAGGAGTTCAGAGGAACTGTTTCGTGAGATTTTCCCCTCCTCTGTTCCCATTTATTTCTTTGCAGCAGCTCTTGTGCACATTAAAAGGACAAGGAAAACTATACCACACAATTCAGCCAGCAGGACAGAGTGAGTTCCCGTTGGGAAGGACCTTTTTTTTTTTTTTTTTTTTTACCTAACCTCTCCCTCCTCTCTCTTCCCATTCCCAGTCGGAGGGGTGGGAAGACCTCCATTTTTAGGAGGGGGGGGACACATCCCCCCACGTGGTGACCACCAGTGATCCAACAGTGCCCCCTGCTGACCGGCACAAAACATTGTAGGCTCTGCATCTCCTGTGATCCAACAGCGCCCCCTGCGCTTTGGTTAGAGTTGCACAAAGGGGGGAACCTGAACTGTTTACCTTGTTTGTTTGTTTGTTTATTTGTTTCTTTTGAAGGGGATTATTTTTGGGTATAGGATGATTGTTTGTTTTTTTACTTGTGGGGTTTTTTTGTTGTTTTTGACAATACACATATATCTGTTAATAAAGGGCTGTTATTCTTCCGGTTTCCACTTTTTTTCTCAATTGGAGCCTCTTAATTCTGGATTTACAATTGCTTAGAGTGAGGAGTTTGGGTCTTCCTCATAACTCATCCTCAGCAAAATACTTGTGTCTCATTTAAACTGAGACATGACAGTAAACTGTTATTAGACTAAAATATTACTATAATTCTGACACGTTGGAAAAAAATGTTTTGTGGTATGTAAGTTTGCCTTTGAACCTTCTTAGAAGGTTACTATCAGTATGCTTCTAGGTTATAAAATAAAACATGTCAGGCTACCAAGTGCAAGAAGACTCAGAACTGCTTATTGTTATGGGTGTAATTTTCCTAGAGTTAGTTATAACCCATACAAAATATTCTTTTTCTTTTAGTATTAAAATTTATTTTACATGAAAAAACCCCAACAACTTTCTGCTTAGTGATTTCAATGATTTACTCTCAAAATATAGTTTGTGCAGCATTTTTTTTTCTAGATGAGTACATTTGAGTTGCATCAAAAGATTGGGGTGCTGATTTTATTCTCCACAAATGTTTTTATTTTTTGAAGATATAAACAAAGGCAAAGTTTGCATTTAATATGCAGTCTCATTTATGTTTACATGCATTTTAACAGCTCAGTGAAGCTCTATAACTCACTGATGAGCTTTGACCATAGCCACCAGCTTCCTTCCATTTCTAGTCACAGTCCTGATAAATTTTAGAATCCAAGGATGCCAGATCAAGAGTAAGACAGAGAGATGCAGTAAAAGTCTCACATTATTTATGTCAGGGGGTAAAAGGCACATGTGGGATTTGTTGCAATATTTATAGGTTAATGTTTAACTTATATAAAAAATCCCAGTAGTCTGATATAATACACATAATAATACTCTGTCAGATGATTTTCAATAATGTGTCAATTTTTTGGCAGGTAATTTTAATTAAAAATACAATAGGCCTATCTTGTATTTCATGGACATTTATTGTCAATAACTGTTATGAAAGGATGAATATATTAAAAAACTAAATAAAAAATTCTTCTCTTGAGTATAAAAATGACATATTTAGAAAAAAAAAAGGTTCTTTTGCATTAGATTAGATTTCTACAAGTACTTTCTTATCCTAAAATATTTATATATCAGATACTAAGGCTGCTAATCAGGTATATAAGACTGCAGAATTAAATTTAGAGATTTATGTCCTTTTGTCAAAATAACCAGAATCAAAAAGTATATTTGAATTTCAAATGTCTCTAAGGTTCCTTTCTGGTTTGAGGAATTATATACACAGTTAGACAAACAAGTTCACCATGAAAAGATAACTTAGGTACTGACTTGTGTTAAAGAGGAACTTGTACTCTGAAACACCCTCTATTTGTTTTTTAAATTTTCATTCTGGTGACTTGCCCTTTTCTTTGAAGAGAGGTAATGAAAGAGTCTCCACTCATTTGCTGTCAGGTCGCTGAGGACAGTGATGGGCATGAATTTCCTTCTCCAGCCCCTCTGAGGTCTCCCCCAACCCACACACAGCCCAGAACTCATTTCATCCCCCAAGGCTTTAAGTAATGGAAGTACTGGGGTGCAAATATGCATCTTTCCCCAGGGACCTCAAGACTACTGTGGGGAGGGTGCGTCACTCAGATGTCACCACACTTCACATGGGGTAGCCCAGCCACAACTTTTCACATCAATGGAACGTCTTTCCCTCCCAGAGAAAATTCTGACTTGCAGAAAGCTGGGCGTGTACATCAGCATTTGTCTCCACATATATATCCTGTTTGAAGTGATTTCCAAATCCACATCATGATTTCCTGTTTTGATCCTTTTCAAGAACTACTTTATGGCATTCAATAGGAAAATTAACTGTCTTTGCAGCACCATATTATGCAATTAGCAGTTCCCTACATACTGACAGCCATTTATAAAACCTTCTATCTTTCAATCTGCAAAGAGAAAATGCTTTTGCAGGAAAATTCAGTGCATGTCAAATAGCTGGCTAAAATAACAGGGAGAGAATAAAATGTACAGTATGCAAAACACAATCAATTTCTATGAAATGCTGGATTTTAGTTACTATTACTAATTATAATACTGCTACATTACTCTCACATCACAGACATACACTGGGCTAATGTGGATTAAGATAAAGAGCCATGAGGAAAAGTCAGCAAAAATAGGACACCAGCTCATGTTTATAGAGAGGAATAGAGAACTTTTCCCTAAAGATCTAAGCCTCAGCTTCTGACATCCTCTTAAATGCCACAGATTTATCTGAGTGACTAGTTCCATATACAGTGACATACTAGTTCTCCAATGTATGCAGCAGTCAGGTGAATAAATAACCATGTGATAAATAATAATCTTCTTAATAGCAATGTCTTTGAACTGCACTATGAAACATGGTTTATCATACCATCACATTACTCACTCTTTCCCCCCCAAATCAATAACTTAAAATTACTATTATATTTTATACATGTTGTTTCGAGAAGGGCCATTCTTTGATAAATAGGAGTAATCTGTACTAAAACAAGAATATTGCTGCAATAGATATTCTCTTTAGAAAGAATACAAATCACTGTTACATGGAACAAAATATTTCTTTCCTCTGATTTTTACAAACATTGTCTTTGCTGTGTTTTCTTATGTCCTGCAGCCTTCCTCTATTTGGAAATAAAATTTTTGATTTTAGAAATTGTTTACATATTTAAGAATGTCATTTTTTTGCTTGTATTATCTCAGCACTCTTTAACGTACACTCTATGTTAGACTCATTCTAATAGGATTAATAGAAGGTTCTTCAATGAAATTTTCTTCAGGTACCTTAATTTCATTACAAAATAATACAGATTATTATAGCTATGAATTTCATAGTTTGGAATTTAGTCTTCAGGACTTTGCTAATTCAAGTAAAGTTACTGTATGCCTACTTCTTAGATGTTAGACCAGTGGAACTTTTAAACTCAAGTTATCTAGCCTTTATAAAAAAATAAATTAGATTTGGTTTTTACCACTAAAGGCCTATTTCTCTGTAAGGAAAGTGAACTCTTTTCTAGCTCTTCTAGATAGTTGAAAGTTTATTTAAACAGATCAGTGAAGTACTGCAGAAGTCAAATTGCTTTAGAGGAGGAGACAATAATGCTGAAACATGAAATATATGGGATGTGTGATCTTCAGAGTGACTCTTGTACATACAAATGTCTTGCTATTGGCAAAAAATAATTTCTTTCTCCGTGGAGATGGAGAATCATTTTCTAAAATCTCTGGGTCATCATCTGGTAAGTGAATCTGGACAGGCTTTGGAATTCATCATTTTCATCTATATACAATTCTTTGATAAGAAGATTGATGAAATCACAAGAAGTCTGTCACTGTGTTGTGGTCTTAACAGTGTAGCAATTTTAATTTGATTGTGGAGCACAGAAACAGAGGATTGTGGAGCACTTGTCATGAATTGGTACCAGAGCTAGCTACAGAACCTTTTCTTCCGAGTGCTTGTTCAGTGCAGCTACCATTACAGCACAGGGGTTTAGGCATGTTTGGTAGAATTAACATAAGATGATTTTTGTAGGATCTTCCATTTTAATTTTCCATACTAAAATTACTCAGGGTGTGAACTGAAACTAACTTTCTTATTTAGAGCTCTTAACAAAGTACTCCTAATAAAGGAAATGTTCCCAATGGTGGATCTGCACAGTTGTAGAGGTTTTGCTTTCTCTGCAAGTTTGTTTTAAACCAGTTATGCAGGATATTTTAAAGACAGAAAGTCCACCAACACTGGACTAGATTATGTCATTTAAAGCACACCCCCATGGTCCTACAAAAACCTGGAGCTGCTGAACACAGTGTGCAGTCTAATACTTTGCCAATCTCATAGCTCTTTCTCTGCAGGATTAAGGGACTTTTTTTTGCTATAGATAGCTTCACTTGCAAGAAATCTGCCTCGAACAAGTCCACAATTCTACAATCTTGATTTCTTATCCTGTATACCTCATTACTACTATCTGTTCCCCATTAATAGACATGAGAGAATCTCTCCTTGAGGAACAAAAATTGTAATGTGGGTGGCTGTGTTGCAGCCTGCAACATACCAGAGGAGTGAAGGAAGGTTATGCCCTTAGCATAAGATGAGTGAAACAGACATTACCTGAGAGTGACTTCAGAGGTTCAGTGTTTTACTCGAAAAAGATTCTGGATGTCATTGGTTGGATGTACAATTTATGATGATTTTTGCTCCCTGTAAAAGTAAACTTCTTTTTTTCCTAACTGTCATTTCAGCAAACATAGCCTGAGGTCAGATTTTTTTCTTCTCATACCATCTGTCAGGCACACAAAACCACAATCTCTGCTTACTGAAGTTTTCTAACAGTGCAATGTTATTTGATGATTTCTTATTTATGCTACTGGAGTGTTACACTACACTTTGAGATCCTCTAGGCTAAATGGTGACCCCATGTGTATTTTTGCAGGCTAGCTATTGATATCAGCCTCCAGTGAGACTTCCCTACTGTAATCAAGGCTACCTTTTGGACTGCAAAATTTCCACTGCTGGTGTTTATCTGTAACCAGGAAAAACCTTAAATTGTCTCTAGAATCATAAGGGCAATTTAGTTCTTGCAACTGACATTCACAAGGGAAAGAAAAAAAAAAGAAATAAAAAAAAGAAAAGGATAGGAAAAGGTAAATTGAGAAAATGTGATCATGAAAGACTGAAGTCATTGAGAAAGAACCCCAAGATGTAGGTTTTATAGTCACATTAAAGACCAGAACACTGTCTTAAGAGAACAGTTAATAACTAAGCTGTCTTACAGCAATGAGGAAAAATATTTTCCTTTTAGCCTTTGATTTTCTAGGACTAGCCTAATATTTCTTTTCTACAGTTCTTTTCCTATTGTAAATTCTCTTTTCAGTCAAACTTGGAAAATAAAACTGTAAGAAAGGAATAAAGAGAAATATCGAATCAAGAAGGTTTTCACATAGCTTAATTAATATTTAATTACTGATATTCTATATATGTTATGGTGTTTTTAAAGAAATAGCTTGTGATGCCCTTCATTGGCCAGTAGAGTCAGAAAGAATGCAACCAGTATTATTCATGAAGATGGGGAGGAAGGATTTTTGTGTCCTCCTCTTTGTGAGTTTTGGGTCTTCAGAGGGTTCCTGAGCTGTATTAGATGAAGTTGTGTCTCTACAGTCCTTTAATCAAAACCAAAGCAAATTACTGTGGTGAGACCCTATCTCTTCCTGGACATATCGAAGCAGCACAAGGATGCTTGAAACTGTGCTAACCAAGCAGCACTTGCATCTATTGAAATCGTCATAAGCAGTTGATAGTATCCATTAGCACTCAGATCAAAGTTTTATTATTGAAAAATATCTACATGTCCCCTCTACTGATGTGATCAGGGGGCCTCAACAGGAACAAGGTTTTAGTTTGTAAATGTGTAGATGAAACTTCCAACACAATAATGCAAAAAGTAAGGATTTCATTAAAAACAAAACAAAACAAAAAACCAGCAGGTGGAAAAAAGTGGTGAGTCCTCTAAAGGTGGCTGTATACCGTATCCAGAAAATGCTGTGCCTGCTGTTATTATAACACAATGACTTTTTCCACTGCAAAAACACAGCCATCACAAGCATTAGTAAAGCACTAATGAATAGCCTTCTATTCAAACAACAACAGCAAAGCAGGAATCTCATGACTCCTTCTTCCCTTTCACTTCACTCAATGTGAACTCTAAAACCTCCTTGGAAACAGAACATTTTGATGAAAGAATCATTCCTGCTACAAAATTTTCAATTTGCTGGCTTTTAATATTGGGGTTTTTTTCACTATGCATATACTTAACACATCTGAGCACAAGTTGCTTTTTGTGCTATTTTTGTTCCCAGGAGCCATGTTTCAGGTAAAGGGGACACTAAATAACCTAATATGCAGCTGTGAAGATTTATGTTCCTGATTGATCTTGTGCTGCTATTTCTGTCTAATATCCTGATTCTCTTCTGTCCGACTTTTCAGTTCTTGAGGGGTATATTAGGTCTTGAGGGGTATATTAGATATCTGCTCAAAAGTGGTAATCACTTGAAATGTTGCATTATTCAGACTCTTACTTTTGTTTTACTTCATAGGACAGAAAACCCTCTGTAGCCCAGATTTTAGAGACAGAGGTCATACTCTACCTTCAGTTTATAGAAGTAGGGTAGCATACTTATTTCGCGCAAAGTCTTGTCAGCCAGAAATTTTTTTGTATTTAGCTGTGTATAGAAAAAGATTTTCCCTAATACCTAGATACTGTGTAAAAAAGGCTAGAGAAGTTTTTCTCCCTTTTGAATTCTCATTGCTGATACAGAAGAGTCTGTAGTAAAACATCAGTGTTACATGAGCTGACTACAGGATCTGAGATTTTCTTCAAAAATGCTTGTTCTGTTATTGAGATATTTCTTAAATTGAAAAATTAACCATCAAAGTCTACTTATGTAAGCATATCCTTCCACTTTACAAAGAAAATAAGGGTTGAGAATGAAAAGAATATTTTCCAGGGCTAAGAAGTGATTTAAGAACCTAAGATATGCTTGCAGCGTAGTTAGGTAACTATTTCAGGAAACCCACCACTTGTAACAGCCTGTTCATCTCTGTCCACATGTTGGGCTGCTCCCAAAAGGAGTACAGCTGATCATGCAGGAGCAGCCTTGCCTACGCTTCAAACATGGAAATGTCATGTTAGCTATGTAAAGCTTCCAGAGCATAGCTTTCGGATTGGTTTCTTGGATGTAAACTATATATTCCTGCTAAAAAGTTTCAGACATCAACTATGTACAAGCATACTGCTTGACCTGTTAGAATGGATTCAGAAAGAATCTGTACACTTAATCATCCAAATGGACATCTGGTAAAAATTTCAGAAACATCCAATCAGATGAGATCACAGGTTTTCATAGGAGTCGGTGAAAATTCTGAACCTTTTTATTTATTGTTAGGCATTTGTATATATATTCAGCCCAAATCTTCATATATGTTTTAGCACTAAAGCCCTAATAATCTGAATGAGACTCTTGTGAGAGAACTGTCTGATTTGCTTTTGAAAACAAATCCTAAACTCCTGCAGCTTAATATAATATATATTATATATATTAGGAGGTACTGTTCCTATTTTTAGTGAAACAGGAAGGTGTGCTATAACATGTACATGAAGACTTGAAAATATTCTGAAGCTCAGTGGAAGACATTCAATTGTTAACAGCTCAGTTACATCAGTTCCTGCATGTTATTGATGCTGTGTTCTCTCCATCAGCTTTTTATCTCATTCACACACACACAAAAACCCAGTTATGAGCTAGCACAACCGATATCAGAAGTCACTAGTCTAGACTAGCATTTTTTAATTTGCCTATAAATTAGGCTTTGAAATGGATTTAAAAATTTCTGACTAAAAACTCTAAAGAATATTTCCAGAAGGAGACAACTGTGCTAAGCTTCCTTCCACAGAGAAGTTTTATAAGTAGGTCATAAACCCCTGAAATTAAGTCAGAAATGCTGACAGATCCCAAACTTTTAGATGCTCTGTAAGCTCCAGTCTAATCATGTTCTCCCAGAGGGGTAAAATCTTTTTCTTGAGACTAAATTGTAGACTGTAAAATTGTTGTTCTGTCATGTAGACCTCTGAGTATACAGTAAAGAAATGTACAACAAAAAAGAAATGTGTTGTTACTATAGCAACTAAAAGTCAAAAATATATCTGAAAACGTCTTTTTCTTCTAAATTTATCCTATGAAACATTTCCAAGTTTTGACAAATTTTGTTATACAATATAGCTTTCATTTATTAGCATGGGTCAGAGCAACTCTGAAACTACACAGGAATTACTGGAGGTAAACAGGTATCAAGTAATGAGATATTTGTTCCCAGTGGACCCTACATATGCTAGGGCATGGGAAAAAAACTACATAGAATTGAACATCTAAAATTTTTATCTTAGAAGCTATATGCATTTGTGTGTATATGTGAACAAATTATTTTATATAATCCTCTTCTACGAAAGGATTAGTAGTTTGTTGTGTTTTTTTTTTTAATTTTTGAAAATGATATAATGATTGTTATGAACTTTATATGAAATGTAGTTTATGTTTAGCAGAAGGCTTTGACAGAAAACATCTGTGGTTTTTGCAAATAGTTTGTATATCAGGTATGGAATTTCTCAGGTATGGAATTTCTCAGTTGGGGAATTTCACTTTTAAGTGTTCTCATTTCACAAGGAAAAACTACATAAAATAGATCACAGTTATAAATTATTTTTGTGCATTGCATACTATGAACTATATATTATAAACCCAAGGTCTTTAAACATGCATTTCTCTTTGTTTTATGTAAAATAAAGCTAGAATAGAGAATCCTGTTGTGGTGGTTAAGAGTAATTAGAAAATAACAAGGAACACAAAAGGTCACTGAGGCTGCCTTGCAGTAGAAGTGATAATTTGTCTCTGATACACTGATTGCTGCTCCAGTACAGCTGAAATACCATGGAAATTTATTTTGTGCTACACTGGAAAAGGGTACACTTGGGGGGGGGGGGGGGGGAAAGACCACCAAAAAACCTTCAGACCTATAGTGGATCGTCTTGAAGGCATATTAACAAACTGTAACTTGGAGCTTTTAATTGCGAAATCTCTGTTATGTTCCAATCTTATGGATTTTCAAGCTTGTTTGCATGTGTGTATGTATATTGTTCTGTTTTCCTTGCCAGTTTCAGTTCACTGACTTTTGCACTACAGTGTTTCATATTATAATGAAAAGTATTATTCTTTTTGCCATTTACCGGCCACGCAGACTATACGTGTGTGGATGATGCCCATCTCTTTGATGAGGTACCTACGATAAAATGGAGGTTCCTTGGTCTCAGCTCGCATTAACAGCAAAAGATGAAAAGTGAAAGAGTGAGAAGGCAATCAGCTTTGCAAAAATATAGTTAACAGCTTCAGATTACTTCAGCCAAAGAATCAACTTAGTACATTAAAATTCATCTCATATTTTCAATGTAAACAAGGGTCTGTTTTAAAAAGTTTTTGTGAACCAGATCTGTTGCTTGTAAATAAGCTTGTAATTCAGAATTATTTGGTCTCTCTTTTAGGTTAAGTTATCCCTAGTCTCAAATGCACAAGGAGGACTTTCATTTCTTTGTAGGACCTAATAAACAACATCAGAAATCCAACTTTCTTTTCCATGGCCACTGAAAAGTTTAGACCTTGAAATATTGTCCTGGTTTTGCCAGCTTTTATGTACTGTTTTCCATTCTCCATCCCTGTACATAATACATTTCTGTAAGAATTCTTTATGTCTTAAATTATACTGTTATTCCAAGAAGTATAATTCTTACTGTGTTTTCTTATCATTTAATTGATTTTTTTGTCTTAGATATTTACAGAAATTTCCCCTTTAAAAAACAAAACAAGCAAACCAAACACAGCCAAACACACAGACACGCATGCACATATTCACTAAACAAGCAAAGAAAAAATCTCCAAAACCCACAGTTTTCTTTCCTCCTGCAGAGCTACATGAAGTTCCAAGTCAGGTAGTAGCAACATGTAGCTCTGTTCCTAGTGCTGTGTATATGAACTTCAGTTCCAATCTTGGAACAGCCCCATCTAATATTAAAGAGTAATTTCCCTTACTTACAGTCAATACAGATTCATTTCGCACACTGTGGAATATTCAAGGCAGAAAACAAGACTCAACTACCACAGAGCATGGGAAGAACTAACTTAAATGTGCAGTTTGGCCTAAGACAATTAAAACTTGTGATTTCACAGTCTGCCTAGCATCTTCCTTAATCCTGTTTACTCATTTCTTTAAGAATTTAATTCTCTTTTCATTCTCTTATGTTTATATTATCTACTTTATTTACTTTTCTCCCCTTAGGTACAATAGTCTACCTTAAAAAACACTGACTATGAAAGTATGAGTAGTATGCTATTAGATAAGATAGATACCTAGAAAATCAAGGAATTATTGCAAATATATAGTAATCCAAACATATTCCTATTACTATTTCAATGAAAATTTTGCAGTGAAAAGTAATTAATATAATCCTGATTATTGTCTGTGTGTTGAAATCCCTATAAAACACTTTGGGCAAAGTTTCTGATAGAAAAAAAATGCTAAAATACAGAAACTATAAAAACACTAAGGAATATCCTATCATCAATATATTAGTTATTTTTGCAAATAAAAATAAAAAACTTAAATAATGAAGTCATTTAAGATAAAAACAAGCTGAGGAAAGTAAACCACATAATATTAATTATAATTTATCTTTAGACTGTTTTAAGAGTTATATCATGTATAAAGCATGTTATATACAGATCATATATTAATCAAATTAAGTATTATTAGTTTCTAGATATCATAAATAATAATAACAATAATACATAACAGTTGTATGTTAAAAACTTGGAGAACATTTTCTGAAAGTTGCATGTAGCAAGCTTGCCATCTACTGACCAACAGAAAAGATCTTTGCTTTTATGATATTTGTTTACCATAATTTTTACTTTAAAACTCTCTTTATATGAGGAACCAATGCTTGTGTATTTAAATCAATTTGTTTATAGTACCCCTACAGGTCAATATAAAGCCTCAAAAGTATTTTGCTAGCAATGAGTTCCTGAAGTACTTCTTATACACCTTGAGGATTTTTTCACTGAAAGACATAATTTTATTCAGTCTTTGGGGCACTCATTTGGCTTCTCTCTAACAGTATATTTCTCATTCACAGATGTTCTGATAAAGTGAAAACAGTATTTTATGAATAATATGGTAAAAGTAAATAAATATTCTTGCTTCTTTCAATTCTTTCCATTTCGCAAAGAGAAATTCTCTTGTCCCGTGCCATCTGCCGGTTTTGCCCTCAGTCAAACCTTGTCAGTGCACAGTGGGGAACTGCAGGAAATCCATATGTCTGGTGTACTTGGGTTGCCCTCATGTTCCACTCAGATGGATTTAGACATGGAAGTTAAAATCCACAGTTATGTCAAGTGTACAACAAAGAGAAGTCTTTACTCTTTTGTGAGTATTTGTCTTATGGGTTAGGGTCCCATATTATCATCACTTACTGTATTATCTTTCACTTTGCCACCATCAATTTATTTAATTCTATGTAGAATTATAACAATATGGATAATAAAACATGAAAAAGGATATTCTATGACTAAGAGCTAAACAGCAATTTCAAAAAAAACCCTACTATATCTTTATTTGAAATTTTATGGACCTGTATTTAGCAAACAATATCATAGAATCATAGAATCATAGAATAGATTGGGTTGGAAAAGACCTCCAAGATCATCAAGTCCAACCCCTCATCCAACTCCAATTGCTATAGCATGGCACTAAGGGCCACATCCAATCTCTGCTTAAAAACCTCCAGGGATGGTGAATTCACCACCTCTCTGGGTAGGCTGTTCCAATGCCTGATTACCCTCTCCGTAAAGAATTTCTTCCTAACATCTAACCTAAACCTTCCCTGGCAGAGCTTGAGCCCATGTCCTCTTGTCCTATTGTTGGTTGCCTGGGAGAAGAGACCAACCCCCACCTGGCTATAACCTCCCTTCAGGTAGTTTTAGAGAGTGATGAGGTCACCCCTGAGCCTTCTCTTCTCCAGACTAAACA
>NW_020955869.1:31640-43682 GCF_003031625.1 Empidonax traillii
TGCAGGACCCGGCACTTGGCCTTGTTGAACTTCATCCCATTGGAGTCAGCCCATCTCTCCAGTCTATCCAGATCCCTCTGCAGAGCCCTCCTGCCTTCCGGCAGGTCGACACTCCCTCCCAACTTGGTGTCATCTGCAAATTTGCTGATGATGGACTCAATCCCCTCATCTAAATCATTGATAAAGATGATATCTTGAGAAGGATTTAGAATTTAAAACTTATGAAATTTATAGACCAGAACAAGATTGAGAGCAAAGAATATGTTCTTTCCAAGAACACAAGAAAGTTTGTCTTCCAGCCATACAACTTTAGACTCAGTGGCAGGTTATTTTTCCACACAGCTGCCATGTAAATCACATGGCTGGACCTTTTCTCTTTTTGATATGTCTTGCTTCCCTGTGGGATAATATTCTCCTGTAATTCCATTCTTTAAATTTGGTTCTAATTTCAATTGTACTGACATAAATCAGGAATGGTTTCAGTGGTGTTAACGAATTTAAAATTACCTCTGTTAATTCCAAATTGATTTATTGTGTTTTGTTGCAGAACCTCCTCTAAATAGGACTAAGAATTTTAGACTGCATAGCACTATAACCTAAAGGCAGAAAGTCCCAGAGCCAGTATGATTTGTAGAGACTAAGGTATTTAAAGAGATTTGTCTGCAGAAATCAATGAACTTTGTGAAATAAATTTCCTACCTGGCATTCAAAATCTCTACCAGAATTATCCTACCTGACTTGTTCATCTAGCAAATTAAAAACCTGTCCTCAGGAAAGGATAGGAGGAAATCTGCCAGGTTTGGCATATTTTGCTTGCTAGTTTTTGTTTTGGTTTGGGGTTTTTTTGTGTGTGGTTTGTTGGTTTTTTTTTTTTTTTTGGTTTTTTTTTGTTTTGTTTTGTTTTGTTTTGTTTTGTTTTTTGTTTTTTTTTTAGAGCTAAATTTCTGTGTCTTTCAGAAGGTGGCCTGAAAGTACTCTGCATTTCTGGGACCAGATAGGTCAGACTCTATTCTGGGAAAGCTCCAAGTCTGTTGGGGAAAATGAGTCAGCCATCCTGCATATCAGCAGGAATACATCACAGCATGAAAGTACTCCAGATCACTTTGCACTTCACCTATTTACAAACACCCTGGCTCATCTGTCTCATCCACACTTCAGCAAATGCCAGAGAAGATGCATACATAGCATAGCTTTTCAACCTCTGCTTTGCTTTCCCCAGGATCCAGTTGGCCTCATGGTGCTGCTGCCACCCTTGGTAAAGCCTTGATCCTAGAAAGCTGCCTCCGAAGCATCCAGAAAGGATCCACAAAATGGGTAGTTCGCAAGTGAAGTTGATCTTGTGTGGTGGGACAATAGCACTATTATGTACACTATCAGCTATTCCACACCTTGGGGAATTTTTGAAGGAATTGTTTAGCTCACCACAAAAGAAAGCTTGGAATGAATTAAACTATATTAAGTTTGAATACTTGGAGTTGATGACCTCTATGTAAAAGGAGAATAAACTAGTAAACAATCCTTAAAAAAAATATAAGATCATATATACTTTTCTGTGCCACCAGATTCAAAAGGAAATTAATAAAGGAACATAGACTTATTGTTTTCTTCTCTGCTTCTAAGCAAACTGAAAGGAGGGATTTACACATTAGATATCTAAACCATATGGCATGATCAGAAAATATTGTACAATCAAAATAATAAAGCTGTACATATTGGGAGAAACATAAATAAGCACAGTTTTCTACATATTTTAAAATAGAGAAGGGTGAGGTTCTTTCAGTGTCAAAGTTAATTTTAAATAAACAGAATTTGATATTCAAACATACTTAAGCACAGGTAGCAGAATCAAAGAAACTGAGAAAATATTACAGATATATTTGATCTTTGAAGAGAAGCTGATTAAAAAGGGTCAACTTCATTTTTGTAAGAAAACATTAAAGCTTTAAAATAGGACAGCTAAGATGGAGAATAGCACAATGATAATTAAGTAGTAGATTCTAGTTATTTCTGCAAAGTTTAAATAGAAGATTAGGTAAATATGGGATTTTGTACTTTGGCAAAATTGCTCTAAAGTAAACTTTTATATTGATTAGCATTATAATTCCAAATATGACATTTCAGTAATACTTATGAGAGCATATTTAATTACAGTACTTATGTAGATATAGCTTCTTTAAGCTCCACTTATGCTAAAACACTACATACAGATCTGAAAAATTGAATTTAAGCAAACTACTGCTTTTTGTCCTAGCTCAATTCCAACTTCAAATATGAAAAAACTAGGAATAGCTTACTTAATTATTCTTTTGTTTCAAATGAATTTGTTGAATCATCTCCTTAATGTTACAAACAGCCAAGATCAAATTACGTTGAGTTTGAGGGAGAAGGGGGCTCAGGCAGCAACAATTCATTTTGCTGGACTTTGTTAAGTGTTATTCCACTGCAAATCTCAATGTCAAATTCATTAAACTATGTCTTCAATTAGACTCTTCCTATTTGATCATAACCCTTTTTTTCTCCCGTATAAATTTGCTTCCTAAACTTTGACAACTGACACATTAAGAATAATTGTAGTTCATCTGGAGTGATTAGATTGAAAAACTCAATATTACTGTTTTAAACATGATTTTTGAAGCAGTTAGCATTCTGCATGTTTTTATTTTTCCACATATAATTTCAAAGTCTCAAGCAGCTGGTGTATTATTCTTGTGACATACTTCTTTCCTGCTGTTCAGTGAGAAAGATGAATATGTGACTCTCTCCTTGCCTGTACAGTCTTATTCCCTGTGCCAAGTCTAGAAATTTACATCAGAACTACTCTGCTTTTTCAAACATAACATGTGTTCACTTATTCAATATAGTGGACTAAATCCAGCACTATGTTTTCCTGACTTTACCTGTCTGTAATTCATACAGGAATTACACTGAAGAAAGACACAGAGTAAACAAGTAGTAACTCAAAATCATTTTATTTTTAAAAGGAATAGCAGTAAGCAACCATTTCATGAATCACTGCAAGAGGTAGTTAAAATTGATGGGTCTTATGAAAAACATAAATTTTTAGGACTAGCTTAAGACCAATCGCTAAATAAAACAAGGGTGAGTGACAGATGTTAACCCATTCCCAAGGTGTTCTGCTGCTTATATTGGTACAGCAATTGAAAATAACTCACACCATTTCTAGAGCATGAAGTGTAGACCATGAGTTTTTTACAGCTCATGTAAGTTATATCTGCTACTTCTAATCCAAAATATATACCATATCAGTTTTCCCTTTCTCTTTGTTTTTTACCAAAGTTTTCTATCATAAAAGTGTTTATACATGAATTATTGAATTATTTACAGCTTCAGGTCCCTTAATTAAACCACTTAATTAATTAATCCATTATGACATGCAATTAAGTTACTATCATATACTTAAACAAAATAAGACTAAAAATGTTTGCTAAACATTAGATACTCAATAAAATTTACTCCAAATGCTGAGCAAAGATGGACTTGCATTGGTTTTCTTTTTTTACATAATTGTAAAATTTTATTTTTAAAAATCCTTGGGAAATTCAGCACAAAATTTTGCGGTTTTTTTTAATTATTAACAGCTCTAAAATGTTGATATTTCATTACCACTAAATTATCTGCCACACAAAAGAAAAATGCTACAGTAAACCTGTACACTATGTGTACAATTTTGTTGCTTTTCTGTCAAATCAGAAATGCATTATTTTAATTATAAAAAACACATATGATATGTCTTCAGAACTAAATTTTCTTTTATTTAAGGTTGTAATATAAAATTGGAGCACAGCAATTCCTGACTTATGACGTCTGCATAAACCATTGGGATTAGAAATTGATTGGTTCCTCAGCCTTTAACTGAGGCCAGCGCAATCAGGTTGTGCCCCTTCACACATCACATAGAAGTGTACTTGATCTCCTGTTGCTTAACTGTGAGGAGCATCATGAAAAAACAGGTTGTAAGAGCCATGTCTCACCAAGGAATGATATGTTTTTGTCCTTAGTACGAAGTTGTAATGAACCAATAGCCAGGTTTTCTTCATTATCCAATAGTGCATAGATCACATTCTCAGTCTCGCAATTTGTTTAATATTTACAAAAAATAGGCTTTTTGTGCCTTTTGGATGTGAAATAACTGTTTCACAATGCTGATTGAAGCTGAAAAGCTTTCTGATTAACATTGTGTAACTGTGTTTATCTTAGATATGCAAATTTGTATGCTGTTTTTGGTGTAAAAATCACTGGGTAAATACTCACCTGGAGAGTGAGTGTCTCTGGAGAGTCATTTTACTTTTTCCTCATGAACAGAAGTAGAGAGTAAACAGGGTGAATGACAGAGGACAGTTGTATTCTGAAGCACTGAAGTTTGTTGAGCCTTAATTTACAGTGGTTAGGGAAAGATCAAAGGACCAGCATCATAGGAAAAAATTATATTGCAAATGAGTTCAACAATTAATTTCTGAAGGTATTAAATATTGTCTTTTTTCCATATTCTACAGTTCTGTTGTAGAAGCCTATTTGTCCTGCAGATGAGCATCTGTTTCAAAGTATATGGTTCAAACAATGTGTGTGTTTTTCTGTAATGAAAAGAGAAATGGGAGGTTAAGACTTCAGTAGATTAGAATCTTGTCCCCTTATGATCTGGAAAATTTTCTGGTTCCTCCCTCCCCATGAGAATAATCTCTGCTATTTTCTTTCCCACAGTCTTGTGAGTGATCCAAAACTCCCTTCCCCAGAAAATCTTCTCTACATGGTTCTGTGTGTGTTTGCATGTGTTTAGAAGAATATTTGCATGCATCATTTATCAAGTTCAAATTTTAGGGTTGGATAGATCCCTCACCAACACCAGGTTAAGTTCCTGGTAGGTAAAGACAGGATTAAATTGCAGATATTTGGCATTTTCTTCTTTCCCACAGCTGATTTTTCCGCCTCTGCCCTCGCTAGTTTCTCTCAGTTTCTCTTCAAATATCCCCAAAAACATTTCAGTTATATAACCATTATCCATAAATCCAAGTGTGACCATATTTGCAGTCATCTCAATTCTGATTCAGTTTTTCAGTGCAACCTTCTTGTCTCAGTAATTATTTCTAGTTAGACGTGATGCAGCTGTAGCATCTCATGGAAGAAGACCAGCTATAGGGAAATACTTATATAGTCAGCAGAGGAAAAAGGGAGACTGAGGTTCAACTTTCCTGAGATGCTCCCTGACTTTTTGTATTAACTTGGCACCATGTTTATTAAGCTAAAATAATTCAACTTGATAAGGCAGGCAATTTATGGAGACAAGTTTGGGGTTTTTAGTGCTGTTTTTGGTACCAGTTCAAATTTTTCTTCAAAACCTAATAGAGAATAAAAATTGATAAATATAGATATGGTCAATTGCTATGGGCTCACAGAATAATCTGAGTGGAAGTAATACTAAGTAATCTAGCAAACAGATTAATTAAATTCAAAATATAATTTAAATCCTTAAAACAAACAACATGACACATCAGCAAAGAAACACACTGAGGAATGTAGCCAGTAGTAATTATCTTCATTATACAGCAGAGAATGTAAATTTAATCTCAAATATTTTACTAAAATGAAATATGATTTTATTTTTTCTCTGTTTTATGCCATGTTTCCCCAGCTGGATATTCTGAGGTGAACATAGAGTTTCACTGTGGCCATATAAATACAGTGAGGTTGGTAACAGTGGTGAGCATACTAATATGCTTACATTAGAAGGTAGCATTGCCCTTCTCCCATCTAAACAGAAAAGGATCTTTCATAAACTCTGATTGACATAGATATTGTTTGTAAATGTAATTTTCAAAAAAGAAGCATTTCATTGAATGTTACCCTTTAGAGGGCTTGTTAAAAGATTAGTGGTGAGAAATACTAGGATAAGAGTTCAATTTCCCTCCCTTGGAATACCAACATCCTGCTACCCAGACACAAGAGTACTCAGTTCTTAGCAATAAGATACATCAGAGTACTACACAGAAACACCTGAATAAGAGTAGAATGAAACTGGCTTGGAAAAAATTGCTTTTTTATTACTTCATGTGCTCATATTTTCCAAGTTCTACAGACATTCAAATATAAGAGAAAAGATATGGGATATTGTCATGAGTTTACTAAAATCATCAAAGATATGTCATTGAGGATTCTTTTTGGTGTCCCTCTGCCCACTCCACCCCCTGCCCTGGTAAATTTTTCCTATAAAATAGACTGTTCATTATTACACAGGAATATAGTTTTTGTTCTGTTTTATCTTTCTTTCTCTCCTCCAGGCTGCAATATTCTTGTATCCATATACACAGATTCAGTAAAAATAATAGAAACTATGCACCTCACAAAATAAATTACAGCCTTGTCATTTGGAATCACAAATGCATCAAAATTTCTTCAGCCTGTTTGGAGGGTGCATTTCCCTTCCTAGGCAAATTCTGTATGCGCTAAAAAAATCTGCATTCAAGCAACCCCAGTTATGAGTAATTAGTTTGTGCTAAAATTACAGTTTACTGTAATTTAAGTTTGGCTAAATTACCTTTGGGCTGTCATTTAATTTGAATCTCATCCACAGTATCTCCCAACATTTTTAAAGGCAGTTCCCATGATTCATGAAGTCTGTCTGCACAGCTCCTGTCCTTTCATCAGAGATCCCATTGCCTCCCTCTCTATCAGCTGTGCTACAGACACCGATAACCAGCAAGGCAGGCTAGACTTTCCTGCCTCTGTCTCAGGATATTCAAGTGTTTACTCCATCTCTCCAAAGCTGCTGATCCAGGAACACTACACAGACTATGAGTTAGTCATGTAGGGAATTAACATGGGGCAGACAGAACTAGTTATTGGAAGGACTTGAGGGTTTTGGTGTACAAGAAGCTCAGCCTGACCCAGCAGTGTGTGCTCACAGTCCAGAAAGCCAGTCGAATCCTGGGCTGTATCAAAAGCCGTGTGGCCAGCAGGTCAAAGGAGGTGATTCTTCCTTTCTACTGTGCTCTGGTGAGACTCCACCTGGAGTACTGCATCCAGCTCTGAGGTCCCCAACATAAGAAGGACATGGATGTCTTGGAACAAGTCCAGAGAAGGATCATGAAGTTGACTAGAGTGCTGGAGCACCACTCCAATGGAGACAGACAGAGTTTGGACTGTTCAGATTGAAGAAGAGAAGGCTCTGAGGATCCCTTAGGGCAGCCTTCCAGTACCTGAAGGGGGCTGACGAGAGATGGAGAGGGACTGTTTATAATGGCATGTAGTGACAGGACAGTGGAGAATGGCCTTAAGCTGAAAGAGGGCAGGTTTAGATGAGGTATAAAGCAGAAATCCTGTCCTAAGAGAGTGGTGAGACATTGAAACGGGTTGTCTGGAGAAGATGTGGATGCTCCAACTTGGAATTGTTCAAAGCCAGGTTGAATGGCATCCCTTGCTTATGGTAGAGAGGCTGGAATTAGATGATTTTTTAAGTCCCTTCTAACCCAAGCCATTCTATGACTCTATGAATCTTGTTTGTCCTCTCACTCCTAATGTACTTTTATCTCCTAGGGCAGACACTCCTTACTATTTGGAATCAAAGTTTGTATGCATTTGCAAGTATACATAGAAAGGAAATGACACAGACCCTTTTTTTTTTTTGTTCATCTGAAAAATTCAAGTGTTAAATAAACTTCATAATAACTTTTATTGGATTGCAATTCTCAGAACAAATCTCATTACTTTTACAGAGAAGCTCAAGCAATATGTTAAAGTGATTGTCCCAAGACTATTAAAAAATAGCAAAAGGAAACCATAGAAAAATAAGAGACAGTTTTAGCTAAGGGCAGTTCTGGAAATGATTTAATTATTTTTAATATATTGATAACATGTCAACCCTTAGTTTATTGATGCTTAGAAGTAATTTTTTTACTGCTTTCTGCCTTTGCAAATAACATATTTGAGACACTTGATTTTGTAATTTCAGCTTCAAAACATGTGCTGACTTTCATCTTGTTATATATTTGGTCTGACTGAGATGAAGATTTTAGTTATTTGCAATGTTTGTATTCCAGAGCAAATGCTGTGTGTCCTGAGGCATTATTTCCCAGTAAGTGTCTGGATATAACCTGCCTCATGGGAAGTGGAGACATAGTGGGGATTTTTTGTTGTAATCGTGAAGAGACGAGGGGTGGATTGTGTGTGAATTTTCCACTTTTGTGGTCACTGGGGTCAGTGAAGCAGGGGAATGATGTGCTCCAGATGCTGGAGCAGATATTCCCCCGCAGCCCATGGGGAAGATCATGGTGAGCCAGGCTCTGCCCCTGCTGCCTATGGAGGTCCATGATATTCCTGCAGCCCCTGAGGACCCATGCTGGAGGAGGCGGATGCATGAAGGGGACTGTGACCCCATGGGAAGTCCACACTGGAGCAGGCTTCTGGCAAAACCTGTGGACTTACCACAGAAAAGAGCCCATGCTGGAGCAGGTTTGCTGTCAGGACTTGTGACCCCATGGTAGACCTGAACCAATGCAGCCTGTTCCTGAAGGACTGCAACCAGTGGACAGGATCCACACTGGATCAGTTCATGAAGAACTGTAGTCTGTGGGAAGGGCCCATGTTGGAGAAGTTCATGGAACACTGCCTCCCATGGGAGGGACCCCACATTGGAGCAGGGGAAGAGTGTGAGGAATCCTCCTTCTAAGGAAGAAGGAGCAACAGAAACTGTGTATGATGAACTGTCTGTAACCCTCATTCCCCATCCCCCTGCTAAAAGAAAGGAGATAGACAAAATTCAAAGTAAAGTTAAGCCCAGGATGAAGGAGAGGAGAGTTAAGGGGAGTTGGGAAAGATGCTTTTAAGATTTGATTTTATATCTCATTATCTTCCTCTGATTTGATGAGTAATTAATTCAATTGATTTCCCCAAGATGAGTCTGTTTTGCCTATGACTGATGAGTGATCTCTACCTGTTTTTATCTCAGCCCACAAACTTTTTGATATATTTTCTCTCCTGGGTCCAGCTGATGAGGGGAGTGATAGAGCAGATTTAGTGGGTACCTGGTGTCCAGCCAGGGTCAACACAGCACACTTTAATAATAAAACCATGTTAAGAATAAGGATGCTAGTTTAAATATAGAAGAGTTTGAGGATTTCTTTAAAGTGAGTGAATTATTTTTGAGTTCTGCTCTTTTTCTAAGTATAAACTGCTATGTGTGTGTATACGTGGGTCTTCAATTAATCTGTTAGCTGGAAGTCTTCAACTCTTTTTTCTGGTCTTGTTACTTAGAGATAAAAGTGAGCTCTTGAGTGATAAAGAGTCATAATTTATGTAGAAATTCTTAATTTTTTGAAAGCACTAAATGGACTATAAATGTTTTTCTCTCACTTAGCTTTGGATATTAATATTTTATTATACTTAATTATAATTTAATATGAAAGACATGTTGACCTCTGTGTAACATTAGTTATTTTCAATGCACGCTGCATTGAAATGCAAGGAGAATAAGAATGTGGTTTTAAGCAATACAGTTTTGAAGAGAAACTAATTTGATTATACTGTGTTCTGCTGAAATTTGCAGTACCTAAGATTCTGTTGAGAGCAGTTTCCACCACATAACTGAAGAAAAATCTGTGAAATTTTTAAAAACCATTGGAAAAGACACAGTAAAAACTGTATATTGAGATTGGCCAAAATAATCATAATTTGGGACAATCTGAAATTACAGATGTCTAGAAGGAAAATACATTATTTAAAATCTCTTGTCAGTAATTGACATGATGACTTTCTTTCACTATAGAAAATATGTGAGCTTTTAGCCTTTTTATTCCAGCAAGGGATAGCTCTTGGTCTCATCAAGTTCCAGAGGCATATCCTTAATCAGTTTGCAGTCAACATTGTCAAACTGAAAATTGATTCTACATTATTGTGAGACCATAAGTACAAAGCAGAGATGGCATATCATGATACAAGAAAGAGAAAACACAGAACTTAAGTATCTGAGTTTTCAAAAAAGAAATGTTTAGGAGGTTGTATGCATGTTTGTTTGTTTGTTTGTTTAGATTTTTTTTATTTACCTTTTAAGACATTTAAGGTCGATCTTCTCAACTTTTCTCCTTAATTATATACATATATACCAAGTATAAAAGCAGTCTGCAAGGATATGTAGAAATATTCATTTCAAGGATCATGTGATTGTTGTGAAAATTGCTATGTGAACAAAATGTAATGTCAACATAGATACAAGTGATGGTAAGATTGATATAATTCTTTGAGTCACAACTAGGATATATGAATAATAAAGGCTGATCCTTTTAATGGAGATTTGTGTACCATATTATAGAATCATAGATCATCTGTTTCCATTTCATCCTCTCCACCAAATTTTAACTCTGTTAAATTAGAGACATTTTTGGATCTTCTTTATTCAATATAGATGTTATAAGGTCTGGTTAAAAAAAGAGAAACTCTTGTTCCTAATACAGTATCATGAGAAAATAATGACCAATACTCTCAGTTTATGTTCCATAGCTCAGCAGAAGTCTATGGGCAAGTATGTTAGGTACAACCGATTAATAGGCTATTCTACTCAGGAGAATAGTTCACTACAGCTTTAGTTCACTACAAGGACCATGAACAATGTGCTACTCAAAGGTCTGTGATTAAACTTTGCTTATAATTTTTCCAATTACTTTATTGCTGCATAAACCAGTTTACCTACTTTTTAAAATGGCAGTTTTCCTTCACAAAAATTAAAAGAAGTTATTCAAAAGTTTTTTTATACATTTTATATCCTCAATTTTCACTTTTTTAATATATTCCTTCGATGTATCTAGTTTTGTCATGGTAGACAGTTCTAAAAACTGCTTACTGCCATTTCATTCCGAAGCTTTGAAAATCATTATTGGGAAGATCCACAGCTCAGCCCTATGTTTAGGTACTCAGAACAAGACATATCTGGGTCACTAGAGGAATGATGACAACTAAAAAGATGATAGTCTAATTCTGACATTTTATATTAATTGCAAAGATTCCATGTTATTGGATATTTATTTTCAAATAAAATAGGGGTTTTTTTGCCCTAAATCCACAAAATTATGTATTTACAATACTTTAGAATGGGTTACATTCTTATAAGTTATCAAACTTTTTTTTAATGATAATTTGTTTTATGAGATTCTCTGGACAAATAAGAAGTTGTTTCTTAATCCATTTTTACAAAATCATGTGGTAATATATTCAGTAATGCATATTGAAAAACACGATATTTTATTGCAGTAGACAAACATGGAGCTGCGTGAGAACGCATGCTAGTTAGACTGTTTATTCAAACACAGATACATCTCAGATTTTGTAAAGGAATGCAGGAATAGTTGTGCTTTTGGAAGAATTTTTAATGGTAAAGCTAAAAACTCGTTTTTACTTAGGAAGCCTGCAAAGTGCTTTCTCAAGAGGGTTAGATTTTTTTTCCCCTTCTGCAGTGCAGAGGGAGTTGCAGAGAGAGCTTTGTTCTCTCTCTCTGTGCTGTGCCAGAGAGAGATAACCCTAACACACATGTTCAGAGGCCTTGGAAGAAGGGGGAGAAACAGAGAGCATACTAAAGGAGGGCGGGAACTTTCCTTTTCTCCCTGGCGCCCAGTGCTTAACAGCACTGTGGGGTATTGTTAGTTTCTCATTCTGGCCTTCTAAATAACCTTTTGAATTCTTTCCAAATGCCTTGGCATTTCTGGGGATACCTGTGTATCTTACTTTACAAGGAAATAACATTTTGGATTTCCTGAACTGGCATATTATTTACATGTTATTATTCAAAAAACTGAGTGAAGGTTGATATGTCGCTTAGAAATTTAAAGCAGATCTCTGGAAGCTGCTGAAAAACAAGAGTCTTCTATTTTGATAGTTGAAGTGAATCTAATTTTTCCCTGTAGTATAAGTATATATGGCATATTTTTCTCAGTCTTTCAAATATGGATTTGGGATGATAGACATTGAATTGACGAGCAGTATCTTAGTAGTAAGAATCCTTCAACAGGCAGATGTAAGACAGCTCTTTCCTTTTTTTTTTTT
>NW_020955869.1:43703-50639 GCF_003031625.1 Empidonax traillii
GTGGTTTTAAGCAATACAGTTTTGAAGAGAAACTAATTTGATTATACTGTGTTCTGCTGAAATTTGCAGTACCTAAGATTCTGTTGAGAGCAGTTTCCACCACATAACTGAAGAAAAATCTGTGAAATTTTTAAAAACCATTGGAAAAGACACAGTAAAAACTGTATATTGAGATTGGCCAAAATAATCGTAATTTGGGACAATCTGAAATTACAGATGTCTGTAAGGAAAGTACATTATTTAAAATCTCTTGTCAGTAATTGACATGATGACTTTCTTTCACTATAGAAAATATGTGAGCTTTTAGCCTTTTTATTCCAGCAAGGGATGGCTCTTGGTCTCATCAAGTTCCAGAGGCATATCCTTAATCAGTTTGCAGTCAACATTGTGAAACTGAAAATTGATTCTACATTATTGTGAAACCATAAGTACAAAGCAGAGGATGTCTTACCTTTTAAGACATTTAAGGTCAATCTTCTCAACTTTTCTCCTTAATTATATACATATATACCAAGTATAAAAGCAGTCTGCAAGGATATGTAGAAATATTCATTTCAAGGATCATGTGATTGTTGTGAAAATTGCTATGTGAACAAAATGTAATGTCAACATAGATACAAGTGATGGTAAGATTGATATAATTCTTTGAGTCACAACTAGGATATATGAATAATAAAGGCTGATCCTTTTAAATGGAGATATGTGTACCATATTATAGAATCATAGATCATCTGTTTCCATTTCATCCTCTCCACCAAATTTTAACTCTGTTAAATTAGAGACATTTTTGGATCTTCTTTATTCAATATAGATGTTATAAGGTCTGGTTAAAAAAAGAGAAACTCTTGTTCCTAATACAGTATCATGAGAAAATAATGACCAATACTCTCAGTTTATGTTCCATAGCTCAGCAGAAGTCTGTGGGCAAGTATGTTAGGTACAACTGATTAATAGGCTATTCTACTCAGGAGAATAGTTCACTACAGCTTTAGTTCACTACAAGGACTATGAACAATGTGCTACTCAAAGGTCTGTGATTAAACTTTGCTTATAATTTTTCCAATTACTTTATTGCTGCATAAACCAGTTTACCTACTTTTTAAAATGGCAGTTTTCCTTCACAAAAATTAGAAGTTATTCAAAAGTTTTTTTATACATTTTATATCCTCAATTTTCACTTTTTTAATATATTCCTTCGATGTATCTAGTTTTGTCATGGTAGACAGTTCTAAAAACTGCTTACTGCCATTTCATTCTGAAGCTTTGAAAATCATTATTGGGAAGATCCACAGCTCAGCCCTATGTTTAGGTACTCAGAACAAGACATATCTGGGTCACTAGAGGAATGATGACAACTAAAAAGATGATAGTCTAATTCTGACATTTTATATTAATTGCAAAGATTCCATGTTATTGGATATTTATTTTCAAATAAAATAGGGGGTTTTTTGCCCTAAATCCACAAAATTATGTATTTACAATACTTTAGAATGGGTTACATTCTTATAAGTTATCAAACTTTTTTTTAATGATAATTTGTTTTATGAGATTCTCTGGACAAATAAGAAGTTGATTCTTAATCCATTTTTACAAAATCATGTGGTAATATATTCAGTAATGCATATTGAAAAACATGATATTTTATTGCAGTAGACAAACATGGAGCTGCGTGAGAACGCATGCTAGTTAGACTGTTTATTCAAACACAGATTTTGTAAAGGAATGCAGGAATAGTTTTGCTTTTGGAAGAATTTTTAATGGTAAAGCTAAAAACTCGTTTTTACTTAGGAAGCCTGCAAAGTGCTTTCTCAAGAGGGTTAGATTTTTTTTCCCCTTCTGCAGTGCAGGGGGAGTTGCAGAGAGAGCTTTGTTCTCTCTCTCTCTGCTGTGCCAGAGAGAGATAACCCTAACCCACATGTTCAGAGGCCTTGGAAGAAGGGGGAGAAACAGAGAGCATACTAAAGGAGGGTGGGAACTTTCCTTTTCTCCCTGGCACCCAGTGCTTAACAGCACTGTGGGGTATTGTTAGTTTCTCATTCTGGCCTTCTAAATAACCTTTTGAATTCTTTCCAAATGCCTTGGCATTTCTGGGGATACCTGTGTATCTTACTTTACAAGGAAATAACATTTTGGATTTCCTGAACTGGCATATTGTTTACATGTTATTATTCAAAAAACTGAGTGAAGGTTGATATGTCGCTTAGAAATTTAAAGCAGATCTCTGGAAGCTGCTGAAAAACAAGAGTCTTCTATTTTGATAGTTGAAGTGAATCTAATTTTTCCCTGTAGTATAAGTATATATGGCATATTTTTATCAGTCTTTCAAATATGGATTTGGGATGATAGACATTGAATTGACGAGCAGTATCTTAGTAGTAAGAATCCTTCAACAGGCAGATGTAAGACAGCTCTTTCCTTTTTTTTTTGCCTTTTTTATTTGCTTTTTTTTTTTTTGCTAAATTACTGTGATTAGAAAATCCTGAAAAATAAGTAGGAGGTTTAGTCTTATTTCACAAATACATAGTTTGTGAAAATTTTCATTTTCATTCAATATTTCAAACTCTACCATTTTATATTGTTATAAATATCTATCTGAAACTGAATACCACCTTAACTTCAAAGATTTTCTGTGATGTTGAGTTCTACAGTACAATCACATAATGTATATAGAAACATCTCCTTTTTATCGGTTTAGTAACTGATATTGCAAGTTTACTAACTCACAATTTCAGCATGTCATAATAGCTATATTTGTATGAAACAGAGGAAGGATATGTCCAGCACCAGACTGTAACTGCAAACTATCCATTAATCATATTCAACTTGTTTTCTGTATTTTTGTTTTCTTGTGAGCATCTGCCTGCTTTTACTCTTCTCTCAAATACTACATAGAGATCCTTACCATTTATATATTGTTTGAAAGTAAATATTTTATAAGAATGCTCTCTTCACTGATTTTTTTTTTCTTTTTCTTTCATCTTCCATCTTAATGATGATTTAATACCTAGTCCTGAAGCAAAAGAACTTAAGTCATGAAATAGAAGAGTAAAGGTGAGTTGGAACAATCATCCAGGTATGTGATTCTGTGAAAATTTTGTCTTTATAAAGGAAGTAAGGCTGATAAACAGAACACATTAAATATTAAATATTAATATTTTGTCTACCGTACATACCAGTGGAAGAACCAAAAAAATAAACAGGTGAGGAAAATTGCACCTGAAACTGAAACAACTGCCTACCAAACTAAAGCTTTCAAGTATATACAAGCCTGGATCTGATCAATTAGTAACTGGGAATTTTGCAGCTTGGTTTTGGCTCTACTAGAAAATTGTATTAATTTCTCTGTGAAGTAAAAATCTTCTTAACACTTTGCTCCCAGACCTTACACATGATTGTGGTAGGCCCTCATCAGCCCCATGGACAGCAGCACCGTGCTTTCTTTTTGGGAAAAGGAACATCAAATTATTTGGTGAGTTTCAGAACTGTGTTGTAATACAGAATATTTATGTATGTAAATCAGAAGTACTTCTAAAGAATGGCAGGCATCTACTCTCTCTTCCTAGATGTGTCATTTTATTTTCAGTAGTTTTCAGGCCACAGGAAGTGTTGCATAGATACATTGCTCTTCAGAAATCAATGGCAGTGAATGAAATCAAGAGTTACCTTCTTTCTGTCCCTAGAATTTCTCTAGAGAAATTTGCTGTCTACTAGGACCTTACGTTTGTGACATCTCTGAGAGGTTTTCAAGCCTGGTGAACCCTATCATCCGCTCCTACAACTCTATGTAGAAGTAATTTAGAATCATTGAAAGAGACTACATGTCCTTGTCAGAGACTGAAACAGTTAATGATTTACGCATTCTAGGATCTCCAGGGGACTTTTGCAGGCTGAGAAAAGGCAGCTGTTGGCCCACCAAAGCCCATTTTCCCCTGCCAATCCTGAAAGGTAGGTAAAACCCTCTTACCATGCCCCTCCTCACAGGAACTCTACGCAGGCCCAGGACATGTTGGAGGTTCGTGGCATGTCCCATGACACTATCCATGGATATAATAATTCATAATTCTTTGAGTGTGTGAGCTTCCCTCCCCCACACCCAAAGGATCAAGACCACCACTTCAACTGGCACACATGGAAACTGCAACTACCAAGTTTCATCTCTGGAGCCCTCATCTTTTCTTTCCCTTACTCTCCCTTACCCTTATCCTGTCTTTTCCTTTCTCTCCCTTATGCATTTTCCTTAAAGGTTATCCTTACACCCTGTTGCTATAGATGATAGAGATATAGATGATAACACCCAAAATGGCAACTTACCTGTTTACCTTTGAAACAAAATTGTTCTAAAATAAACCCTACATACATATGTTTTCAAACACCGATTATGCAGTGTCATTTCACTCTAATCCACTCCAAGGGATTTATTAAAAAGAACCTGGTTTGCATCCCCCCTTTCTGGGGTGAGTCATAGCAGTCCTTCGGAGCATATGTTAAAAGGATATGAAGCACAGGTGTTTTTCTCCTCTATCCTCCCATTCAGAGGACTGGGTCCTGTAAGGAGTAGACTAACTGAACAGGCGAATGCCTGGCTGCATGGCATGTGCCATATTTAAGGTTTTGGCTTCTATGACCATGGATCTAAATTTGAGAAGGTGGGCTGGTAGGATTCTCCTGACCAAGTGGGTCAAGAAGATCTTCGCCAACAAGCTGGACAGACTTACAAGGACAATTTTAAACTAGACTTACTAGGGTAAGGAAATGGAGTTTTGAGTAACAGAGAAGACACAGGGATTGCTAATGTATCAGGAACCACCAGGTAAACACCTGTCAAATGCTTCAGAGGAATTAGAGCATATTCCTCTACAAATATGACATGGTCAATTTGCAGTTCACAGCAAGCTCAGTGGTGCAGTTGATTCCCTAGAGGGAATGGATTTCATCCATAGAGAACTTGACAGGCTATGGGGCCATGTGAAACTCATGAAATTCAACAGGCCCAAGTGCAATGTCTTGCACACGAGTTGGAGTAATCCCTAACAACAGTACAGACTGGAGAATTTATTAATAGAGAAGAGTCCTGCAGAGAAGGACTTGGATATACTGAAGGAAGAAAAATTGGACACGACACAGTACTGTGCATTTCCAGTCCAGAAAGCCAGCCAATCTTATCCACCCATCAAACGAAGCGTAGCCCAGAGGTTGAGGGAGGTGATTCTGCTGCTCTAACTACGCTCATAAGATCTTATCTGTAGTACTGAATTCAGCTCTGAGGTCCCCAGCACAAGAGAGACAGAGTTATTAGAGCAGTCCAGACGACGGTTACAAAAATGATCACTGGGCAGGAACACCTCTCCTCTGAGAACAGGCTGAGATACATGTTGGTTGTTCAACAAAGAAAAGAAGGACCTAGTAAGACCGTATTGTGGCCTCACAATACTTAAAATGAGCTTATAAGAAAGATGGAGAAAGATTTTTTTTGCCAATGGCTGTAGTGAAAGAACAAGAAGCAATGGTTTTAAACTGAGTGTAGTTTTAAACTGGGCATAAGGAGAATATTTTTTATGATGAGGGTGGTGAGATACCTGAAGAGGTTGTCCAGAGAAATCATGGATGCCCCATCACTGACAATGTTCAAAGTCAGGCTGGATGGGGTGAAAGATGTCCCTGCCCATGAGAGATGAATATCTCTACCAACCCAAGCCATTCTAGGAAATCTGGCTCAGAAAACAACAGCTTGTATGTGTGTTCTTTGAAAAGTTATAGTTTAGTTCTTAGGACAATGACAAAAACAACCTTTAAATAGCTGAAAACGCTTTTTTAAAAATTATTATTCTGTAGAAAGAAAGGACAGTTTGCACTGAATATCAGAAATCCCTAAGAGGCGAAATATCTGGCTTTTGATAATTGTCCATGTATCTTCGTTGGTGTCTGAGAACCTTGTTAATTCCTGTAGAGTTTACAGCTAAGCAGCATTAGCAGGTACAGTGAGTTCCCTTAAACCTTTAAGCAGAATGTCTGTAAAAAGAATGAAAAGTGAGTTGATAATTTTTCTTGATGAATTTGAAAAAATATTACTTATTAACATAAACAGTACAGGTCCAAATAAAGTTTGTGACAATGATTAGCCTCAAATTCAACTAGATATTTTTCCAGAATGGAATTTTGATGCAAATGAAAGCATGTTCAAGCTTTACTGCGTGGTGTTAAAAGAGCATATAAAGGTAAGCATGATATTTTTTTATTTCTTATTTTACATAATTTGCATGGTTAAAAAAATGTTGGTTTTATCTATGGTTTGCTATTACCAATTAAGTGGAGTCATTATTTTTTTATTCACAAAGCACTGTGATAATCAAAGGCTAATCATAGTGGAATTTTGATCTCTAATTGTAATTAGTGGGTAATAAAAGAGTATGCTTCATTACAGTGCACCTTTACAGAGTGAACTGATCATTGTGCAAAATATCTATTTTAGTTTAAATCTAATTACATTGAAAACTAAGCCTAGGGATTTTCACATTCATAGAACTACAAATGACAAATTAAGATTAAAATCTTGTGAAAATATGGTTTTTTACTTTCTCAATTACAGTATATTTCTGAGAAGAAAGGAAAGAATTCCACAGATTGAAACCTGCATTTAATACAGATATGTAATAAGTAAATAAATATGTGTAAATATAAAAGTTATATATATTTTAAGAAATTTAGAAATCACGTTAAAATAAAAAATTCTCTAGTCTTTACTTTTTTAGAGAAGTCAAAGTCAGGATTTGTTTTAATTTACTAGAACATCCAGCCTTTTCAGGAACAAAATACTACCTTTTCTGAATACCCCTCTGTCATGTTACTCCTATTAAGACCTTTATCCTGAAAGGACGAGTTTAGTAAATTTATTTCCACATTTCAACAAGACCATGAATGTTGTTGTTTTTACTATCC
>NW_020955869.1:50870-57372 GCF_003031625.1 Empidonax traillii
AAAATTCTCTAGTCTTTACTTTTTTAGAGAAGTCAAAGTCAGGATTTGTTTTAATTTACTAGAACATCCAGCCTTTTCAGGAACAAAATACTACCTTTTCTGAATACCCCTCTGTCATGTTACTCCTATTAAGACCTTTATCCTGAAAGGACGAGTTTAGTAAATTTATTTCCACATTTCAACAAGACCGTGAATGTTGTTGTTTTTACTATACATATCATTATTATCATGATTATTGTTATCATCCTAGAATCATTAAAGTTATAAAAAAATTTGAAGATCATTGAGTCCAACTGTTAACCCAGCACTGGCCTGGTCACCACTATCTCCTTGAATTTAACTTCATAATACTAAATTTTCCCAAAATACTCTATATGTTGAGTTCCTTCTTAAAATTTGTTGTCATACTTTGATCAGGAACACTCAAAAATTATTTGTGTATGGAGTACATCATGTGTGATAAATATTTCCTACAGTGATAACAGGTGTCTTCTGTAAGTTAGAGCAATGGAACTTAAACCTATGTTTGCAGAAATTAGATAAGCGCTCTGCCCATGCCATAGAGCTCTTCTTCATACATATTAAGCAATTATGGGTTTGTATTTCCTTTTCTATGAGCAAGGATCTAGTATTTTTTTTCATCAAATTCTGCAATATATTCTATTTTATACTTATGATCTTATCTCACAGCTTACCAAGAGATAAAGACTGTCTTTCTTGTGGCACTAACTTTCTGGGGCTATGGGTGGGCAATGAAGTTACAGCAGTTTAAAAATTGATTGTGCATCCACAGAAACGTTACTCAACAATGACTTAACTGTGTCCCTTACCGCAGATACCCCATAGAAAAACAGTCTGATTAAAGCATTTTACTATGACTGAAGTACTTCTTTTATCCTATGTTTGTCATGAGCTGTGTTCACACATTCTGTCACTACAATTGTGTTCACATGTGGTAATACCTCAAGTATCAGTAACTGAATCGTAGCTGAGCTGTATGAAATATTTAGTTCCCAGTAGGTTGTTATAGCAAAAGTGTCTCAGAAAATGGAATTGAGACCTTATCTTCGTACTGGTCACAATTTACCCTGCAGTCCTTGATCTTGATCCAGTCTCACAGTAGATCAACCAATATGGTTTTATTTTTTTTCTCCAGAGATGATTACATTGCATGGCAGAGAAGGATCAGGGGTGTGCTCCAGCAAATTCCATCTTCCAAGATTTCAGGTGTTCTGTATAATGCTGTAACTGATGATGTGAACACCTATCACAGAATCATGGAATCATATAATAGTTTGGGTTGGATGGTACCTTTTATGGTAATTTACTGCAACACCCCCAGTCCATATCTAGGTGACTTAAATTATTTGGAAAATGCCTTTTCAATTCATAATCATGAATGCACTTTTAAACATTTTTACCTTGAATGCGTCGAAGTACTGAATTTATATTTCCCCACCTTCCCCTATAGGGTAGATTATGTATTTCCCTAAAGTCAGCAACTAAATTCCTTTTTTGTGAATCTCAGTTATGTTAACCTGTGTCCTAGAATATTTTGCATGTTTCACTGGACCGACATTTCCTTTATTATGTACAGAATATACACACCTGTGGGGATAATAAAATCTCTAGGTTACAAAATTCTCAGAAATAATTGTGAAGACATATAAAAACTGGTTATGGGAAAATCAGGCAAAGCAGATTCCATAGTACAATTGTTTATGTAAATGAGACAAACTAAGGAAAAGTAATAAAATTTGTTAGATCAGCTGTTATAACTGCGAAAAACAGAAAAGCTTGATGTAAACGCTTTACTGAAAGGTGTGCCAAAGTTTAGTTTATTTATAAACTGGACAAATAAATAGTCTTAATTCCCCAAATATCTTATTACACTGCTTTCATTAAAATGAGTCTAGTTATAAGTCTTGAAAGCATGAGCCAAATATCTTTTCCAAAAAACAAAGAGGAGTCAGGGAAACCCATCAGTTCCTTTCACTGTCAGAGCAGTGCCCTCTACTGTTCAAATTACATTGCCAATCTTATCTCACTTCCTAGACTCCTCGAGCGAAATTAATTTCACTTACCTTTAGATATCTACAACCTTCTAATTATCCTGTATATCAGATCTTCTCCATGGTCATTGGAGACATATAGCACTTCCATGCAGTCTGATTTTCCTTGGTTTTAGCAGTCACTAGAGAAAAAGATGACTCATTGTGTAAAAACTTCTTCCCCTCTAATTTTTTTACAGGGAGTCTAGATGACCAGTATGAATATTTAGGCTGTAGACATCTAGCATGAGGTAGGATGAAACACCCACCCTTATGCTATAAATGTAAGTATCAGAAATAATGATCAGTAATTATGAGAAAATGGCACCCAAAAACTCAGTAATCATCTGAGTATTTTGGTTGGTTGGTTGGTTGATTTTTTTTTTCATGTTAATAACACAGTTTGGTTAACTGATAGCACACACATTCAGAGGTGCAGATCCACTCACTACTTGCTGTAACCCTTTTCAACCAGTCATCTTCCTATTTATTTTTTGTGTTTGCTCCATTCTAGGCCAGGAACAATTCCTGGTAAAGTTTCTGGGTGTTTCCCTCTGTCTAAGAATTTAAATGAAAGCCCTCTGTGTCAGCTGACCTTAGTATATTGCTTTTTTTTTTTTTTTTAATTTGCTATTTCCCATTAAAATTTTTACATGTAGAATCAGATTTCTACAGATCTACATCACCATCTTTCCATATATCATTGTCTCACCGGCTTGATGTCTAGCAGCTGGAGCTCAGATTGCAGTGCTGATTTTTGAATAACACGCTAAAATGCTAAGAATTCTATTGTTTTCCTGCATTTACTATGTGCCAAACAGCATATATTACATCTTATGATGTAATGCAAATGATGCATAGCACAAAAGTAATTGAATGATAAATCCTGAAAAGGACCAATCAGAAGGAGATTAAAATAGCTTCTCAATTTTCCTAAATAATAAATGGACTTTAGGTTGTGTTGCTTTTTTCTTCAGTGGCAAAAGGAAGCAAAATATAATTGTAATAGAGGAAACTGTTCTGCAGTTCATGTCTTTATAGCCTCCTTTACAAGATCAGATGCAGTGGATAAATTATACCCTTTTGTATTCAGTATATTTGGGGATGATCCGTGGTTCTGTAAGAGAAGCACTAAAATGTGTTTATTAGTAGTTAATTTAGACCATTAGATGGGCCAAAGAATTAGGAGCTAGAGACTCTTTAGCTTTGTGACTAAGGATTTCTACAAAATCCTTAATAACCCTCTGCTGACGTCAATAGAATTTAGGCTTTGGTCTTTACTGCCTCATCTATAAGAGAAGGATAATACTTATCAACCTCACAGGGATAGTATGGGATTAATTATTTAAAGTTAGACAGAGATGTAAAAGGCAAAGCATTCTATTGCCTTCACAAATACTGAAATATGACACTGTCATCTTGTACCCAGTTGAAGGTGAAAAGAGACAGTGTCACTAGTAACACGCATGAAAAAACTGCAGCATTTTGCTTTTGCTGAAGAAAAAAATTGGTTTCCACAGCGGTGTCTTGGCTCCACTTCTAAGCAAATTTTATATCCTATATGCAGTTTGAATAAGCTGGTCATGGGAAAAAGACTGAAGAATGGTAAATAGTAGCTAGGGAGTGCAGCTCAGGTCACGCACTAGGAAAATAAATAAATAAATTTGTTATACACAGATTTGCTCTCAGAGACATTTCTATGGCAGACATACAACAAGGATATGTTAGTTGATTGGATCATTGTATATTTTTTGTCTTCTTGATATGATATTGGAAAAAAGTCCTCAAATGGAGCTACTCCTTTAATAATTTTTTATACTGAAATATTTTTTGTAGTGAAATCTTTCATGAACTGGACAGATGCCATAATGCACCAAATATGTATTTAAGTTCAGCAACTACATTTCACTATAACTGTCCTAATGTAGATAAAGAAATAGAAAAGTATTGGACTAAGAATGAAGCGTAGCCTGCCTTCAGCTGACAAGCAAGGTGTATCACATCATTCTCTGTGTGTGATGTGCTTTGTCCACTTGCCATTAGCCAGATATAACTCTACCTCACTTGAGTTAATAATCTACAGTCAGCAACTATCTTCCCTATATATTCATTTTGCTTTACATTGATAACGAGAAGGATTTATTAATATTTTTTAATGTCAAAATGTTCAAAGTAAGATCAACAAGGAATTATGTTCCTGACCCTAAATCTTTCAATATATGTGGGTAAATTTACATATCTGAGTAGCTGCATTGACTCCATTATGACTATTCACATGAGTAATGCAAAATATAGATGCTTGCAGATCAACCCTAAGGCAGCATTTTCTGCATTATGCATTTTACTTCACTAAGTGTCTAAAGGCATAGTGTAAGTCAATAGTCCCACAGTTGTATGCAAACAGAAAAAGAGCATTATTACTCACATTTTTTACTTTCAAAGTTATGTGAATATATTTACAAAGTAGTAATTGACAGAACTATTTCATGAAGTCTTTTGTGGTTCTACTTATTTATACAGTTTCAAACTCATTACCATCTTACCCCAGATATTCATAAATTATGTATAACTCTAATCAAATTTTACTCTAAACAGTTAAAAAGTACAAAAAGCTACAGCAGCACTAATTCTAGCCACATCCTACTGATAATGTGGTACTGCTGCACTGTTTTATGAGGCAATAATGTAGTTCTAGTCTTGGAATAAAATGTTCATCTTTCAGCCTCATAGTTTGGGAACAGGATTATAACCTCATAAAATAGCACAATACTGCTATTATCACTTAATTATAAAACCAGACATTCTACTGTACCTGTTTATTGTACTTTTATTAGGGTTCTGCTGCTAATAGCCTTCCAGTGTCAAAAAATGTTTCACACTCACTATAAAAATTTTTCCAGAACTTACTATTTTTAATTTCTTTCATACAGAGAGAAATCAGATTTTAAACACACAGACATCTACACATATAACACAGATGGGGCATCTACTGGAAGCAATATAAGAGCCATTCACTTAAGAACTGGACTTGAAGATCCTTGTGGGTCTCTTCCAATCTAGAACATCCTGTGATTCTGTGAAATCTTATGTAATTATACTATTTGTAATTATTTCACCTACACTGCCTAGTGCCATGTGATATTAAAACCACATGACTCCAAACTACTTTAATGTAAATCAGATTACTAAAACCATTTGAATCTGAGACTTTGAAAAAAATGTTTAAAATACAGAACATTATGATAATCTCATTACAAACTCACCTCTTCTACCCTTCTCATAAAGATGATTGTCATGATAATTCACAGTCCTGTCCATCCTGGAGGGAGTTACTCCTAAGCAAAACAAAGCTTTAATCAGAACGTAATAAAGTTACATGCAGTTTACATTCACATTGCACAGATATAAATGTCTACCCAAAATACCATGTAATACAGAATGAGGGTAATGGCTTTTAAAAGGTATATAAAGACATCAAAAGGCATCATCAGTGTGAACAATATCATGGAGACAATATCTAACATTATAGGGGTAAGTTGTTTATCTTGACTTTCATTCTTACAACTATACTGTAACAGTAAAAAAAAAATAGCATAAGAGATGCAGGGAAAAAAGGCATTAAAAATATATCTTTGACACTTGAGAGCATAAACTCTGGGAAGAGCCTTTCATAAACTTGCTGAACCCGATTGAACTGCACAGTTTTGAAAGTCCATGTACAGTCAAAATGCTTCCTTCTTTGGTAGTTCTAGATATGCCAGTACAAGCCAAGATGAAAACATAGCTATGCAGAAACTGACCACAGGTGTTTAGAAGCACGTGCAAATTGGGTAAATGTTTTATTCAAAATTTTCTCTTCCAAGTTTTCTTTGTCTTTTTGTCTCCAGGTCTGTTCTTCGGACATCATCTGTTTCACCATTAACCTTAATCTAGGGGATTATTATAATATTTATTCCCAAAAGAAGAACATATTTGACTTGAACTGAAATAAGGGAACACTCATTAATTTTTTTCATAAATTTACATGACCTCGCTTGTAGAGGAACTCACAACTTTCTTTTATACGGATTGCATTTGGTATGTAAGTTATGGAAAATACTTAAAGCCTATTGTACACTTTTTAATACTAGTGAAGTCTTAAGAGTTGTTAAATTGGTTTGTAAGGTTGTTCAAGACTTTGAGATTTCTGGATGGAAGGTTATATCTTGCAATTGGTATTGTCTGACTTCTCATAAATCCATGTTAGAACTATTCAAGTTATTTGGGCACAGAGTGGCTGGAGAGCAGCCAGGCAGAAAGGGACCTGGGGGTGCTGATCGACAGGAGGCTGAACATGAGCCAGCAGTGTGCCCAGGTGGCCAAGAAGGCCAATGGCATCCTGGCCTGCATCAAGAACAGTGTGGCCAGCAGGAGCAGGGAAGTGATCCTTCCCCTGTACTCTGCGTTGGTGA
>NW_020955869.1:57405-114810 GCF_003031625.1 Empidonax traillii
GGCTGAGGGAGCTGGGGTTGTTTAGTCTGGAGAAGAGAAGGCTTAGAGGTGACCTCATCACTCTCTAAAACTACCTGAAGGGAGGTTATAGCCAGGTGGGGTTGGTCTCTTCTCCCAGGCAACCAACAATAGGACAAGGGGACATGGGCTCAAGCTCTGCCAGGGGAGGTTTAGGTTAGATGTTAGGAAGAAATTCTTTACAGAGAGGGTAATCAGGCATTGGAACAGCCTACCCAGAGAGGTGGTGGATTCACCATCCCTGGAGGTTTTTAAGAAGAAATTGGATGTGGCCCTTAGTGCCATGATATAGTAATTGGAGTTGGATGAGGGGTTGGACTTGATGATCTTGGAGGTCTTTTCCAACCCAATCTATTCTATGATTCTATGATTCTATGATTTTAAGAGAAGTTCTAAAACAGTGGAAAACTTTAGGGAAAAGAAAGGCTGTGATGGGTTTTGTTAGAGAGTTGCCATTTTAACAAGCATATGTATGCATTTTTAACAAGTTATTTCTTGTCCAGTGTTATGCTGCTTACAATTTTTTCACCTTTCCAAGTTTATCAGCAAGTTTATTTTTTTAAAGAGAAAAGAGAATAACAATTCTCCTTAAAATGAGTCATAGTAAACTATTTGACAGAAATAAAAAGGACAAACATAGAATGTCATTCATGTCAGGTGAAAAATATCTCATGTAATTGAATTTGATGCATGATTTCCCTTTAGATAACTGAAGTCCTTGCATAAGTCTTCTGAAAACTGAGTAGTTTTCCTGTCTGCTTTAACACTTAGTAGAATACATGCACTATGTGGTTTTGTGGGTCAGTGTGGGCAATCACTGCAAGCTGGGGGGCATCAGGCAAAGCATCACCAGCAGGTCGAGGGAGGGGATTGTCCAACTCTGCTCTGCACTACGGCAACCTCACCTTGAATATTGTGTACAGTTTTAGGCACCACAATATAAGATATTAAGTTATTAGAGAGTATCCAAAGGAGGGCAAAGAAGATGGTGAAGGGCCTTGAGGGGAAGCCCTATGAGGAGCAGCTGAGGTCACTTGGTCTGTTCAGCCTGGAGGAGACTGAGACGAGACCTCACTGCAGTCACAACTTCCTTGTGAGGAGAAGAGGAGGGGCAGGCACTGATCTCTTCTCAGGGGTGACCAGTGAAAGGACTCGAGGGAATGACCTGAAGTTGTATCAGAGAAGGTTTAGGTTGGATATTAGAAAAACGTCCTTCATCCCAAGGGTGGTTGGGCCCTGAAACATTCTGCCCAGGGAAGTGGTCACAGCAGCAAGCCTGACAGAGTTCAAGAAGCATTTGGACAATACTCTCAGGCCCATGGTGTGACTCTTGCAGATGATCATGGGCAGGGCTAAGAGTTGGACTTGTGGGTCCCTTCCAACTCAACATATTCTGTGTGTTCTTTTCTGTGTTCTATGTTCATCAGTGGTAGAAAAAGATTTTTGGGAGCCAAATACTGGGGAGACCACAAGCCTGAGCTGGCTACTAGAGGGATCAGCATATTTGAGAGTTGGTCACTGAAGGGACCAAGGTGGGCAGTGTTGGTTTAACCTTGACTGGCTAACAGACCCCTACCCAATCACTCTCTTACTCTCTCTCTTTAGCAAGATGCAAGATGGAGGGGGGAAATAAGATGGAAAGTTCCATGGGTCAAGATAAAAACTCTCTTCCATTACTGCCTTAAGCAAAGTAGATTCAACTTGTGAAGATTAATTTAATTTACTTCCAAACAAAACCAGAAAAGGATAGCAAGAAACAAACAAAACTATAAATACCTTCCCCCTGCTGCCCACTTACCCCCCTTCACTCTTAATTTTTCTATCTCCTCCCTCAGGTTAGGTTATGGGAGTTGTGATCAGTTAGTAACTCTTTACCTCTGCTGCTATTTCTTCCTCATGCTTCCTTCCTGCTCCAGTGTGGAATCTTTCCTATGGGACATAGTCCTTCACAAACTTTTTTCCTATGCCATGTGTAATTTGGTTTTTGTCTTCATCTGTTTGCTGAAGAAAAAAATACAAAACAGATTGAAAGAAAAAGAAAACTATTTCGAACTTTCCTTCTTCACCGAATTTACTAGTTTTTCTTTTTTAAGCAATATATGATTGGCTTTCTTGCTGCTTGATCTAACACTGAATATATTTTTCTCACATAAAATTGTTCTTCAAGACAACATTGTGAGTTTTGTCCTCAATAACAGTATCATATTCATAAATATTTAAGGATGGAAGCTCTGCACATGCACCTCCCAAAGCAACACCAAAAACTAGAAACAAACCCCACTATTTATAGCACACTGAAGAAATCAGATTCTTAGAAATTTATAGCATAGTCATTTAGCAAGGAAACCAAATGCACCATATGATATTGTTATAATGTTAATTTCAATTATAATAATTTCTACCTGAAGAGAACATAATCATATAGTGAGGTATGCTATTTTAGATATGATGTAACTTTCATTTTTGAATTAGAGAAGTAGTAGGCTAAAAATATAGCTAATTTCTCCCCCACTAAAAAAAAGAAACAAAAACAAAACCAAACACAAACAAACAAAAAAAAATGTTAAAGTTGTGCTAGTGCTGAGACTTGTAATTTTATATTATCAGAAATTCCTTATAAAGAAAATCTTATACAAATTATTGCATATTATATATTTATAGAGAAAATCTTACAGAGAGTGTTGTATATTGTCTGTATACTATTATATACATATTAATTGAATATGTATATCAGGGAATGTTCTTATTTTCATTATAGTATAAGAATATCACATGATTTTATATATTAGATATGTTCTCCTTTTACAGGTAATGATCTACCCAAAATCAGTATCATTAGAACTGTTTGTACTCTATCCTTTTTTGGTTTGAATTGTTGAACTCAGTGTTGCACTGAATGGTTATATTTATAACTCATGTAATTATGCAATATTATTAAAGTAGGTATGTACGTAAGGAGCCTTTTGGCTTTTGGAAAAGTGTGCAGCCACTCATTTACAGCCAAAAATGTTGAACCCTTTTTAATTTCACACAGGTTCCTTGACTTTAATATAGCTGTCATTAGCAACATTCTTAGTCAACTGCTTAACAGCTTCATTTCCAAAAACAATTTACAAATAAGTTTTTGAAAGAATTCTGGCTTTCCTGGCTTTCATGAGCTCATAAAATAATATATTTTTTTTTTATAATCTTGTCTGCAATGAGTCTTTCTACACACATTTAACTTAAGTTAAATTTCACTGGCAATGTATTCCCTGGCTTCTCTGGCTTTTAGTACCACCCTATAGGTATTAGGAAAGCTGGTAAACAGAAATAAGTTTTGAAAATTAATACTGGTGTCAAAAATCCTGGTAACAACTGATTCCCATTTATTTTTAACTTTATAATACTGTTACGTTTTCAGTAACAAGGAAATAAAGAAATATTGCCTTTGAATTGTCTTATTGACTTGATCCACAATCTATTGGTTAATTCTTATGCTAGTATTATCTTTTTTGCTCTGGACAGTAACAACAGATTTATATTTTTCATTTTCATCTTCTTACTTCTCATCTTGTTGTCCTTTCTTTTGCTCATACTGTATTTCTCTAAGGAGTTAAAACCAGAAATTATTAAAGTATTGTTTGTATCAGATATATACAGATTATTTTCCTACTGTGAAACAAGGAAATTTTACTAAAGAAGGATGTTAAGACTTGACAGCCACTGTTTAACACAGTGATACAAAGAGACTATTCACTTGGAAAATCATCCCACTTGATATGTTATATTTGTACACACTGATTTCCGTGTTGTAATATTTACTCTCTTTGTCATCCATGCAGATGTAAGTAAGTATGCTGCTTTTAAGGATTAACTGTTGGCAAAGGTCATGAACAGTTGACATTACTGTTTAACAAACATCTTATTATGTATTTTAGGTGTTACATGCAGTGAGGTGCACTTGTGCTCAAGGTAGATTCTTTTGCAAAGGGTCAGAATGATGCAAAGGTGTCTCTTTTTTTTTTTTTTTAGTCTTCATATTCGTATGATTTCCTTTGAGGGGATCATATGGTAATATAAACTGTTTGATTTCTTTTTAATACAGACTTTCACACAGAGAGTTATTTTAGGCTATTTTATCATTAATAGATTTTACATTGTTACTTTTTAAATTAATGAAACTCATATATAGTTTCTAAATAACATGATGTTGAAAGTAATGAGACATAACCTATGCTGTGAGTCAAAAGACAGGATGTCAATACTGTGCATGACAAGTAGATCAAATATTTTTTATATAATCCTCAAAGGATAATAGAATTTTTTTGATCTTGGAAGCTTTTCTTTCAAATTATGTCTAAATGTCACTTCATCAGTTTTCTATCTACTGCAGTTTTCTTGGATAAGCTTACATAGATTTTTCTTTTACTTTGGGTGCCATTTGACATTGTTGATTTTTTTTTTTTACAAGTCATAAATCTGTATGAAAACTGTACTCAAATGTGGGGCTGTAAACACTTCTTTTCCTAAGACATTTATTTATATCAAGTTTAGTTGTTTTCTTCTCTCACTGTGTTAGCTACTTTTTGTATTTTCAGTCCAAGTGTCAACTATGGACAGTTAGGACAGAAAGGGTACGAGCTGTACAACTAATGAATTGTTCACTGGCACGTGAGACTTTTAAACATCCTTGGCAGTTGCTCCTCCATATATTTATTCTTTGGGTTTTACTGTCGTGTAGTAAACTTGTTTTAGCATTAAACAGCATTCAGTGACCCACGAGATGAGATCACTTTCTTCTTTCCCATTCATCCATTTTGATCAGAATAGATAGCCAGACCCATGAAGAAAACACTGGTTTGTTATTAATTTCTAGAAATTTTGATCTGGAAGTCTCAACTTCTTGGTTGTTTTGGGGTTTTTTTTAAAACTCTTTCTTTGTAGCAATGGTTTGGACATGATTTCCTCATTCGTATTCCCTAACTGTAGTATGAAGTAGAAAATATCTTTAAGTCCCATGGAAATAATATTCTCCAGAGTGAGAGTACTGACAGCTACAGAGAAACAAAGAAAGGAACAGTGAGAACAAAGTGATATTTTTGTGCTTGAAAAATAGCTCTCTTCTCTGATAAAACAATAAAAATTATATTGACTACACTGCAACAATCTTTTTCTTAATTTAAATGATTTTCTTATTTTTAAAAACATTGAATAAAACAAGAACATATCCACTATCAGGAAAGGAATATGCTACTCCTCCCCTCAAATCTCTGAAAATTGGAGAAAAAGTACTGTGGTTCAAACATGCAGGCAATTAACTCTGCTAAGACATCCAGTGTGCTTTATAGGAAAGGGAACATTTTAAAAAAGAATAAGCATTAATAGTCATTTTATTTTTTCTGCTTTAATCATCACAGACATTAAACTGAGAAAAGCTCAGCAGTAACTATGTTATCAAGTTCAGATAATGAAATATAACCAAAACTGAAATGTTCTTATTATAAAAAGAATGAAAGTAAAACTAGAGAATGTCTGGCAGAGGTTTTAGAAAAATTAGTGATAAAAAAGGAATGTAAATATCCCAGAAACAAATAAATGCTACTAACCCAAAAATATGGGTTTTCTAAAAGAAATTAGGGCAGGATTATCACCATAATACTACAACAAGATCTTTAAAAAGTTAGTGGACACATTCATGAAAACAGGATCTACGTGTTATATATGTAATAAAAATCCAAGAACCGTCAGTAGAATGAAAAATCTAGCAATCTGATAATGAAAAATATTCCAATTATTGCAGAAATATCGAAAGGCAATATTGTTTTATTTAAAATATCTGACTTAAATAGATGATGAAGTAAGTACTTAAGACTGGAAAAAGGCAGATACAATCTCTGTCACTAGAAAAAAAAGAAAAATGCTACAGGCAATTATGAGCTGGACAGCTTTTGTTATTAGAATGTATGGGACAAGAATAGTAAGAGGAATTATTAATAATCATTTGAACAGTAGTGATGAGATCAACATGAGGCAACATGGAATTTTCAGAATAGATCACATTAAACCACTGTGTTATATAAAAGAGACAAAGACCTTAAGGTTATTGAAGAAGTGCTCCATAGACAAGCCTTTCACATGTCATGTCTATTATATCTTAACAATGGTAATGTTTAACACTATATTACACAGAGCCCTAAAAGCAAGGTAAGGTCCCGTAAATAATATTATATATACATTGCATATGAAACTGTCTAATAAGAAGTAAAAGCATTGGTTAGAACCCTTAATAATTTCATATACAACAAGCAAATGAGCAGAATTCTTGCTAGAACTGTTGGATTTTAACCTTACCTATTGGAGAAGTCTTGGATTTGGTGTGTATCCCATTTCACTAGTGTTCATCACTTAGTCATGTAACTGCTTAAGAAGCTGTGAGACAAGAACTGAGAATGAAATTAGCACTATCTAAAATATTATTTTTGTAGCTTACTTCCAGAGTCGGAATTTTAATTCAGGGTAGTGACTCATGCAATGTAAAAATTCCCCACTGTCTCTTTTACCTATGAAAAGGGGAGCAACTCAATATTAGAATTACTGGAGTTTTAAATGTTGTTTCTATTGCACTCTCACAACTCTGTTCTCCAAAACTTACCAGTCATTCAGAAAACAAACCAGGTCTTTGTTGTTTAGCAAACTATTTGGTCAAACGAGGTGTATATTAATTGTCTGATACTAGGTCTATCATTCTTTTGCTCTTGGAAAAGAATAAGATAGTGAAGCTTGTTTCCTCATAAAAGGACTGGTTGTCACTGTATTATTTTATAAACATATTACTGTAAATTTACCTTTGTGTCAAGACAAACTAGGTCAGCAGGTTTTCAGAGTTTTGTTTATGCAGATTTCCCCCTCCTTCAGATATGATTCAAATCCAAAGGAAGGTTTGCACAGAGAATTTTTGTGGTTTTGGGGTTCTTTTTGGTTGTTTGGTGAGATTTTTGCATTTGGGGTGGTTATTTGTGGGTGTGGGTGTGGGGTTTTTTTATTGTGGAGGGGTTTTTGGGTTTTTGTTTGTTTGTTTGTGGTTTTTGTTTTGTTTTGTTTTTACAAAGTAATACATTTAAATTCTGTTCGTGTTTCAGAAATACAGATATTCTAAGGTCTGACTGCCAAGGTCCCTGAATACAGTATTCAAACACTGAACAATGAAATTTATCAAAGACCTTCAGAAGGGGTATTTACTTGGGTCATAGGTTTGCATTGGACATTTTTAATTTGACAGAAAAACCTATTTAAAATCTTTGGCTGACGTATTAAGTTTATTGTTAACTGATAAGTGTCATGATATAATGTAAGTAGCCATGTATGGAAAATTCATCTTATTTTGAATAGATATGACTGCTTTCATTGTATGTCTGTCAGATGCTGCAGAAAAAAAAATGTGCCATCTAACTACAGAGTTGAATAACAGCTCTAGAATGAAAGTATAAAGTATTCATAAATTTAATATAGATTTCAGGAAGAAAAAATATTTATTCTTTCAGTGATGCCAAATGACATGATCAGAGGCAAAGGGCTCAAAGTGAAATAATGAGAGGAGTTCTGAACATCAGGAAGCACTTTTTACATGTGAGGGTGATCAAGCACTGGCAGAACTTGCTCATTTGCTGATTTTGAAAATGTCAATTCTTGGAGATACTGGAAAAGTGTTTAAAGATTGTCCTGGGCAAATGGCTTTTGGTTGGCCCTGGTTAAGTAGAGGAATTGGACCACATGATTATCATAGGCTGTCATGGTTTAAGCTCAGCCAGAAACTCAGCTCCACACAAACACTTTCTCACGCCCTCAAAATGGGATGGGGGAGAGAATTAGAAAAGTAAAATTGAGAAAACTCGTGGGTCCAGATAAAGACAGTTTAATAGGCAAAGGCCACACTTGCAAGCAAAATAAAACAAGTAATTATTTCACCACATCTCATGAGCAGACAGGTGTTCAACCATCCCCAGGAACACAGGGCTCCATCACACATAACGGTAACTTGGAAAGACCAACACTCTAACTCTGGAATGTCTCCCTCCTTCCTCTTCCCCAGTTTTTTTTTGTTGTGCCAAAACCAGCATACAGGGTTTTTCCAACCTTAATCATTTCATGGTTCTGTGATTTCCTTTATTAAAAGCCTACATTAGTTTCCAAAAAGTTTCATATCATCTAAAGTATACAATCATGCTTCAATATTTCAGTTATCCTCTGCCTGTGATAGTCAAAATCACTTAGCTGCAAATGAAAACTCTCCAATTTTAGTAAAGAGATACAGATATTTTAATTCCATCAAATAAACCTGTTGAGATAGTTGTCTAGAGACAATTAAGGTAATATTTGAGAGAAGGCAGAGAGAGCTCTTTGAAAAGAAAAAAAATATTTTAATTTTATTATATTAGGATTCCTTATAATGCAAGACTGTCATCACTTTTCACTGATCATACTGTATCTGAGTAAATTGAATGCAGTAGACAGATAATTCCATGTAAGGGACAATCCCTGTACCTAAATCAGTATCACAGTGCTCCTAGATTTTTATGAGTGCTACAAGACTAAGTGTGCCTCCATTCAGCAACATGCATTAAGGGGTATAGTATGGCTTTAAGAGAGAAATGTCTTCCAAATTCTTCCCCAGCAAGATACTCTGGACAGTGACTGAGCATGAATTTCCTGAAATACCAAGTGTATTTCGTTCAGTTTGGGGTTGGGGCTACTGAAAACATGTAAATATGACTGTAAGACAAGAAAGGAATATGAGATACTCTAAACTAACCTTGTGTTTCACAGGATTCATAAGGTCTCAATACACTGTATTAAACCAATACTGGACAAAACAATGCTTTTCATTTAGTGGCAAATGTATATGAATTCAGAAGCAAGAAAAATAGATAGCAAAACATACTGGAGAAGAAATTTCCTTCAAACACAAAAAGCAGGTTAAGTGACCAGATAAATCCTTTTACCTGCTGCAAAGCAGGGTAGAAATCCACAAAAGCTCTAAGTATACCAGATGGGTCTGTTCTCAAAATTGCAATTTATGAATAAATGTCGATTCCAGGTCAAATATGGGAGCATTCAGAACCTATAATAAAGAACAAATATAGTGGTTTACAGGTTTACAGTGTTAAAATTCCAGTTATAGTCAAGAAAGATCAAGATACTGGATCTTCTTGCTAATGCACAGACTCTAAATCCCACTTGTAACACTCTTAGGTCACTCAGCCAGCCTGTGCACAGCTGCAGATCTCCTGTAGATGTGGTGCTGTATCTGCCAGCCATGTGTGCTATCTCAGCTACTTAAGAGCATCACAAACATGCCTGTGTGACAATTGAATTAAATATTTTACTCTCATACTACATTTTGGTTTGTGTATCTCACATTTCTCCAAATCTGGAATAATTTTGTGCCCTTGTCTGAAAAGCAATAGTTGTAACAATTCCACCTGTTGTTTGTCTTGAATTTCAAAATTTGAGAAGAACTTAAAATTATCTTATCAATATTATGCCTAGAACCTCAACTTAGCTCACATCACAGTCATTGCTACCTTTAGCAGCAGTAGAGGATGAAGTAATAAGATTCAGTTCAAAGAGCTGACTCAAGGAAATAATTAAGTTTTTTGTTTTCTTTATCAGTAAGGATGTTGATATAAGAAAACACCTCTAACATCATATTTCAAATACTCTTTGCCAAATTGCAGCACTACGTTTAAGCAGCTGGTATGAGAAAATATTTGCCATCTTTCCATATGCAGAGGTTTATACTTATGCATTCCCTCAGTGCAACGTGGGTGTAGATGTCAACTAAGACATGAATTATATATCACTGATTAATAATATAAAAAGACTCCTTACCAAGTCAGTGCATACTGATGACTTGATTAGATTTGCTAATGTACCTCTTTATGTTCTCTCTGGAAAGCTCCTGGATTTTGTCACATTGTGAACTTTGAGTTTATTCTAAACCTTCAATATTATGACCTACAATAATGTTGTTATTGCAACTGAAATAAGTGAACATGATCATTTGTTTCTCTTTGTGTCAGTTTAAAACTCAGACATATTTCATTTATTTACATGCCTCATACTAGAGTTTTATAGGCAAGGTGATTAGTGAAACTATCTGCTGGTTTTTTACACAAAAACTGTTGTAAAATGAGTAGAAAACTAGTTTGGAGATGATATTTACTGTACATGGAAAAATGTAATAAAGCAACACAGCAATGACTTTTGAATTCATTACTATTGATTAAATTTTCAATGGTATAAGGAGCTTCAAATAATTCCCATACGGAAATTATAACAAATAAGTTAAAGACTGAGTAATAATTCTGATGACTAGGTAAAAGAACAATCATCTGTAACTGTGCAGGAAGAAGAACAAGATAGATTGAAGAAAAAGCTTATGGTAGGTGCTACGTATCAGAAGACATTTGAATCAGAAAGGTTATTCTATTGCAGAAAATGCAAATGCCATTGTGTAATGTGTAAGAGTGCAACAAAAAGATAATATTCAGCAGTTACAAAACTTCCACTGAGAAACTTTGTCACATTTTGGGAAAGCTATTAGAGCTTATGCATTTCTGAGATGTAAACCACTTTTAAAAAGGTCAGAGGAGAGCAATGCACCTGGTCACAGTTCTAGCAATTCTGATTTTTTGTGTGACCAGAGTCACCTTAAATACTTTAACAAACTAGAAGCTAATGCAATTCTTTGTTAGTTTTTAAATATGTTAAACACAGGTTCAAGAAAGAATAAAATGAACTCTTTTCTTTTTCACTGTGGACTTGAGAAGAAAGAGTGGTTTTCCACTGAAGCAAAGCAGCTGAAGTTCTTTGTTAGAGCATACCACAAGTCCAAGATTAAGAGGAATTAATATTTTGCTGCTTCAGTGAGGAAGGATGTAATTTTTTCTCTGTAACAACACAGAAAAGGACAAGGTTGTAGGGGGATGGGAGAGGGGGTGAGTGTGGAGTAGGGAATGACACATGGACAGGACAACACACATCAAGAAAGTAGAAAACATTTGAGAAACAAACCAGTGGACAATGTAGAGAGTTGTTGCTTCTTTTCCCCTATGTATCTTCAAGAATGGCATGACAGAAACCCTTGGAAGGACACAAGTGCACGTTTAACAACAAGTTATCTATGGTAGGTTATCAGCATCCTGGATGCTTTATGTGGGGTCAAGAAAGACACTTTATGTGCAAAGCCAAGTATTTATGGCTAGTGTAATTAAAGTTATAAAAATCCAATCAAAGAATCATTATTAGTCATGTTACAATGTTATTATAACACATTCATTGCAGTTCCCAACACTATGCTTGCCTAGTATTCCTTTCCAGGTTTCAGAGTTCTTTCCTACTCTGGTGTTGAAATCACCAAGGATAATGATCTTATCATCTTCAGGAACCTTTTGGGTAAGGCAGCGTAGGTCGTTGTAGAATTTATCTTTTTCAGCAGGGTCAGCTTGAAGGGTTGGGGCATATATACTAAAGAGAACAACATGTTGCTTGTTGTGTAGTGGGAGGCGTAGGGAGATAATACAATCAGAATGACCAGTCGGTAGATTTTTGAGTTTAGAGGCAATAGAGTTTTTAATCATGAAGCCAACTTCTGAGAGATGCCTTTCAGTTCTGGGTTTACCTGACCAGTAGAGTGTATAACCGGCACCATGTTCTCTAAGGCTGCCTTCCTCATGAAGACGAACTTCACTGAGAGCAGCGATGTCGATGTTGAGTTGTGACAGTTCGTGGGCAATTCCATCATCCCCATATCACCATTGGTGAAACAGAGCTTAAGTCAGACCAGCAATTTAATTACCTAGGAAGCATCATCTCCTCAGGCGGTAAATTTGATGCAGAAATAGACAACAGGTTAGCAAAGGCATAACAGAGCTTTTGGTAAACTCCATAAAACAGTGTGGCAAAACAAACACCTGAAGAGAAGTACAAAGATCAGTGTTTACAGAGCCATCGTACTGTCTACTCTTTTATATCGGTCTGAATCATGGGTCATTTACCGCCACCACTTGCGTCTCTTAGAACGCTTCCATCAGCGCTGCCTCCGTACAATCCTAAACATCCACTGGACTGACTATGTGACCAACACATCTGTCCTTGAACAGGCAGCAGTCACAAGCATTGAGGCCATGCTGCTGAGAACTCAGCTGCACTGGGCAGGGCACGTCTCCAGGATGCAGGACCATCGCCTCCCTAAGATCGTGCTCTATGGGGAACTTGCCACTGGCTGCCGCAAGAGAGGAGGCCCAAAGAGGAGATACAAGGACTGCCTGAAACAATCCCTCAGCTTTGGCCATATTGATCATCACCATTGGTCTACCCTGGCCTCCAATCGGGATGCCTGGAGACACACCATCTATAACGCTGCTGCTGCTTTTGAGAACACTACAGGATCACTCTTGAGGAGAAAAGACAATGCAGAAAGAATCACTTCTCATCAATATCACCTGGTGAGTCTTTCTGCTGTATGTTCTGTAACCAGACTTGTCTATCTCGCATTGGCCTTTTTAGCCATCAGCGCGCTTGTAGCAAGCGTGGGTAGAAGCCCTTCTCAAATCTTCATTCGCGAAACCTAGCCATGTTAACACATTCAATAGTGATACAGTTAAAACTGATGAACAGTTTTCTCTTTTCTGAAAACTGATGAACAGTTTTCTCTTTTCTCTCTCTCCCTTCCTATATTCCTCTGGGTTCAAAAGAATATAGGGGGCTTGAGTGAGTCATTAGTATCCCAAGTTATTTGACAAAACAGTTTAATGTTGCTGATTTTTTACTCCTCACTCTAGAGATTGCTTCAAAGTAATTTCTTTTTATGATTTGTAGTGTGTATTACACCCTAACCTCCTTCTTCATGGGTTCAGCACTCCATTTTAAATCCAAATAAACTATGTATGGTACGGTTTACTTATATTGGAAATGTTTCCCTCATTCTCTCTGTTATCCTTAAAGCAAATTATACTCAACTCCCAAGGTTGGTTTTCTTTTATAACCAGTAGTTGATTATTGTTGAGAGGGCCTGGGGCCTCTATCTTCGTTCATTGTTTTGTACTTTCAAGGCCTTTGCCACCATTTTAAGTTTGTACTTTTAGGAAACTCTGATAATTTTTTTTTCCGTAACAGCCTTCAGCCCATGGTTTCCTGACAATAGAGTTAACATTTAATAGAACAGTATTGTCTGAAATAAATATTAATAGTTAGTTCTATGAAAGCAATTATGTACTGGAAGGCACATATACTTACAGACACATATATATAACTGTATAATGCTCTGGTAAGTGCTTGCCACCAGTACTTAGCAGTTAAAGGAATTATCCATGGTGCATTATCAGAACTACTCTACTACAGTAACTATAGCTAATTATAGTAGGAAAAGGATTAAATGTATTCTAAAGTATTCTTTTAACATTACAGTTCTGTTGTATGCTCTGTAGTATAACGATGGACTTCTAAGATAATTATTCCAGTGAAAAAAGGATATCATGATTCCTATGTAGTTAATAATAGGTTAATAATAGTAGGGTTTATTCCTATTCCAACTGGGATACTATTTAAAATGGGATTTAGTATCTGTTGAAACACTTATGATAGTAGGAAAAAAGTGTATGAGCACGTGTGTTGTGCCATAACAGGAAGCCAATATTGTCCAAAACCGATTATGGTCTAATTTTTCATTATTCAGATTATTCTCTGATGAAAATCTTATAAAAGAGTTCTATTTCCATCAGTGTTCTAAAGTGTGCTAAAATTTTATAGATTTAAATTGTAGGACTTTGGAAAAGTTCAAATACTGGGACATTCAACTATCACTCTTTGCCTAACATATTGAACGTAATTTCTCTCTATTCTCAGTAGAATGGTTACTATATGGCCATAAATCAATGTCTCCCTAATTTTCTGTGAACAGTGGACACATACAATAAACTGTTTTGTAATAGGTGTGAGTCTTGTCCGACTTACACAACATAGAAGATGCAGAGTCCATGAAAAATAATTTTACCATAAAAGTGAAAAATGAAGAAGAATTTAAAATCAGTATTTACATTTATGAAAATTGGTTTATGAAAGAGTTCAAGAAGCATTTAGACAATTCTCTCAGGCACATGGTATGACTCTTGGGAAGGTCTTGTGGAGGGCCAGGAGTTGAACTCGGTGATCCTTGTGTGTCCTTTGAATTCACCGTATTCTGTGGTTCTGTAGTTTTGTGATCTTTAATGGTTAATTTGGAAGTTAACAGTGGACATAAATTGCAATTTTACTACAACTTACTTTGTACAGTGCGTTAATATTAATGTCAGTATTACAGGTCAGAATTTTTACAGTTTCAAAGTGCCAATAATTAGTTGTCCTACATAGCATTTTCCAGTCACAAGCAAATATAAATCATCAGTGATACTCATGAAGAAAGGACAGTGATGAACTGTTTATAATTTAGTTTCCCTTTCACTCTGTCACTCTGATAAGTCCTTTCTTTCTAAAACTGATTATCTATGAGATCCCTACTGAGTCCCTATCTATGAGATCCTTATTGTACAAGAGTATTTGATTCACACTGTTCAATACTTAAGGGTTTCTTTCAAGACACAGAGGGAAATCAGTTACTGGAAATAAGAAAAGAAACCCAAGGAATTCCAAAAGAAGTATTTCTCTTTATAGTCACAAGAAGGTAAGTGGATTATTCTAATCAGTAGGAGAAAGGAGTGCGGGGACTGGCGGCAGTGGGGGCGAGAGATTGAGCTATATACATTTAAAAGAAAATTTTAAAACTTTACAGATTTTTTTCTTAAGAAATCTTGCTATTGTTGTTATTTTATAGACTGTTGCCTGAAAATGTTAAATTATGTATATATGTTAAATATATGTTTTATATTATGTAGATATGTTAAATTAAAATCATATAACTTGTATATTGCAGTGAGGGAATATTGGAAAGATATCCAATCACAGCATAGAGTGAAAAAAAAATTGATGAAAAAGATCATCAAGAAATCAGTACATAGGGTTTTTCAGTTCAAGATTTCAATTTCTTGTGCATGTGGAAAGATAAATCACATTTTAAAGCACTCAACAGTTACAAAGATTTTTAAATCTTCTAGAATTTTCTGTAATGTATAGGAAAATAGTTTCTAGTTGAATTCATAGAAAACAGGAATTCATCCAGAATTTCTTAACACTTTCCCAAACTCATTGCAAAGGCTTCAAATTCTCAATTGTGTTTGAAAAGTCATAAAAGTATTGAGCAGTGAGATCATGGTAGATTATAGGAAAACATAAAAAAGAAGAAATCACAGTTTCAAATGAGCAAGGACCTTTGGTACCTCATGAATTTATGTCGTATTTTTAATTCCTTCTTTGAATCCTTTCAGAGAAGAAAGAGGATTATCTGAGGTCAGAGTGTGGGGAGAATGTTAATAATTATGATCTCATATACTGTGTGCTCAACTGATCCCCATATTAGCAGTGAAATCATTAATATGAACATTCATTTTGTAGCAGCAGCTCATTTACTGCAACTAGAATTGCCCCAGTCATATATTTAAGGTTGAAGTGACGTGAAATGCATCTGCAAAAAGTGTTGGCTACAAAAGGTGCAAAACAGGGAAAAGTCATTATGAAAGTCTGATGTATACAAAACCAATGATAGGTCTTTTGGTGCAAAAATCCAAGGAAAATCTGTTTATGGTTAAGTTTTTTTAGTTAAAAATTAAATCATTAAGTAGATAAACCATACAAAGCTTGAAAAAGATGAATAGTGCCCTTTCATCATATGTTAATCAGATTTCTTTTCTACATAGAACAGATTCTTTAAGTATAAGCTGTAAAGCTGAAATGTGTAACTAAATCTGAGTCTATATTTGACCTTTAGAGTACTGATCCACTGAAGAAATACACCTGTTCTTTTTCCTTTGAGTTCTGGAGATTTCTTTGAGAAGAGGATTGATAGAAAGTGTTATGAATCATTTATAGTCATGGAATATAATTTTCAATTAGACTGGAATACTCCATAATGAGTTAAGAGAGAGAAAAATTATATCCCTTTTAGTTATTTGTAGAAGTGAAAAGATATAATAGTTTTACAGGATTTTATTTTCTCTCAGACCAAATTTAAAGTCCCCTTCACAAATAAAATCTGAGCTAGGACTAATGTATTTTATCATACATAATAGAGCCTGTATCTGGGAGTTTTGTATATTTGCATAGGTGTAGCACTTGTCATGAGTTAGTGGGGACCATTCCCATCAGTCATTTATAATCCTCTGACCATGGGAATCCCCCTTCCCCACCAGACTAAGTGTGGAAGGCACATCTGCTACCACCAAACATGGTGCCACAGCACAGCAAAATGGGAAACAACCAATGCCTGTACAGCAACCACCTCCATCACTTTTAGGGCCAACACTGCACTAAATGAATTAGAGACCCTCTGAAATAACCTACATGTTCCACCTATTGTCATAATGGCATATAGATAATGAGGCAGTAAAGAGTCATAGCATCTTCTTCACAGGCATAAATCTTGTAGATTTATTAAGGTGGGTTTTCACAAAGTCTACATTATGATAGCTTCTCTTCCTTGTTTATTGTCCTGCTTCGTAATACCACATAGGAGAGAATCATAGAATCATCAGCTGGCTGGGTTGAGAGGGACCATAAAGATCTCCTAGTTCCAACTTCCCTGCCAAGGGCAGGGAGACCTTTCATTAGACCATTAGCCCTATCCAGCCTGGTCTGAACACTTCAGGGATGGGGCATCCACAGCTTCTCTGTTCAGCCTGTTCTAGTGCCTTACCAGCCTCACAGTAACGAATTTTTTCCTAATATCCAATCTGACACTAGCCTCTTTCAGTTCAAAGACACTCCCCTTTGTCCTATCACTATGTGCCCTTGCAAAAAGTCCTTCTGCAGCCTTTCCTGTAGGATCCCTTTAGTGTTTTAAAACTTCAGTTATATCACTAACGTTTCCTGGTAGGTGTGCTTGAGATCAACATGATTTTATGAACTCATACCATGACGTTTCATGAATATCATGTACAAGATAAATGCCTGTTTATTTGTGATAGAACAGAAGTAAGACTATAACTTACTTTTAGGGCAGTCATGGTGCTGCTCAAAGGAAATCTTTATTTTTCTCACTGCAATTACTCCTTGTGCAGAAATGCTAAAATAAAATGTAAAAATAGGGATTTGAACATTTAAGAGAAATAAATGAAAGAAGTTATCAATATATTTTCAGTTCTAAACTGAAGCAAAAGAATAGGCATTTCTGATCCTTTAGCTCTAATTTAATCAAGATGAGCTTTTCTAGCTAACATTATTTTCTCTTCCAGTCTTCTTCATACTGTCATCTTTATCCTTCTGTATTGATACATCTTACCATTTTCTCTCCCAGCATGCTGGGAGCTGAGAGTCTTAACTACATAAGACAGATTTTGAAACTCAGACTGCTTCTTCTGTTAGACAGATGAAACCAAGTTGGTTATGAATCTTAAAGAAACAAGTGATAGAAAAGTTGGGTAAGTTAGGATTCAGACAGCATATAATGGACATTTACCAGTATAATTAACAAATGAAAATCTAATATTGCTATTTTAACTCCATTTTTACTATAGGCAGTAATATAAAAGAAGATACCTACTTTTAAGAATTCAGCCTTGCTGGATCATTGTCATAACTATTTACACTGAAGTTCCACCTTCTTTAGTTTTTTTTAAGATTAAATTCACTGTGGAAGGATTAGTTTATAGCCTATCTTTTGAAATGTTTAAGTTAAAAAAAAAAAAGTGACAAAAGAAAGTTATCTGTATATAAAGGTAAAACTTGCTGTAAGTCTTAAAATAACGGATTTTTCATAGTATAAATTATTGAGTCTGGCTCAGCAAGCAGGGAATTCGATCTCTAAGAACGTCATCCAAATGCTTTGGTGTTATAATGGTGAGCATAGCTGCCTTCCAAGCAGTTGACCCAGGTTTGATTACTGGCCAATGTACATAGACTTCAATGGAAAAATATGGGTTTTTTTGACCACGGGAAGATCTACTCAGCATCTAGTAAGGTGTCTATTGACACCTGACAGGACACATCTGTCTCAGAGGGGAAAAAGAGTTCTAGCACAGGAGCTCATGGGGCTTGTTGTCAGAGCTGTAAACTATCTTGGAAGGGAGAAGGGGACAAAACCAGGTTCACCAGTGATGAGCAATGGGATGGTGTGCCAAAACTTGAGCAAACCAGCACTAATGGGATCCCTCAATCTGCCTTGAAGGGTGTTGGCTACAATGTACCACACCTGAAATGTTCCTACACTAAGGCAGCAGCATGGGGAACAAATAAGAGCTAAAAGCTTTGGCCCAGTCCCAGAGATTTGACATCACTGGCGTAAGTGAAACCTGGTGGGATGAGACCTGTGACTGGAGTGCCCTGTTGGATGGTTACAGGCTCTACAGGAGGGATAGGCAGGGTAGAAGAGGCAAAGCGGTGGCTTTATAACTGTATGTTATAGAAGGGTTAGAATGTATGGAACTCACAGCTGGTAATGACACAGTTGAGAGCCTCTGGATAAGAATCAGGGCAAACAAAGTAGATGTCATTGTGGCAGTCTATTATAGATGTCCCAGCCAGGCCAATGATGCCGATGAGTTGTTCTTTGAGGAACTAAAGGACATTTCCATGTCAACTGCCTTTGTCCTTATGGGGGACTTCAATTTCCCAGAAATTAACTAGGAGCATCACACAGCTGGTACAACTGGGGCCAGAAGATTCCTAAAAAAACTGGATGACAACTTTATGGAACAGGTCCTAAAGAATCCGACTCAGAAAGATGCCCTCCTTGGTCTCCTGCTTGTCAACAGAGGGGATCTCCTGAGCAAAGTGGACATTGGTCTTGGCCGCAGTGACCACAAAGTGATCAAGTTTAAAATTTTTACTGACAGGAGGAAAAGTGCCAGCAAAACCTCAGCTCTGGACATGAGGAGAACAGGCTTCAGGCTGCTCGGGGAACCAGTAAGTAAAGTCCCCTGGGAAATGTTTTTGCAGGTTCTGGTGTCCACCAGTGTTGGTCACTTTTTAGCTCACAGGAACAGGCAATTCCGAAAATTCAGAAGTCAAGCAGGCGAGGCAGAAGGCTGGTTTGGCTGAACAGGAATCCTCTCTTGGAAAAAAGTCAAAAAAGAAAGCTGTATGCCCAGTGGAAATTAAGTGATATGGGAAGAATACAGAGATGCTTCTTTCCACCACAGGGAGAAAATTGTGCAGGAAAAGCTCAGTTGGAGATGAAACTGGCCAGAAATGTGGGGGACAATAAAATGAGTTTTTTCAAATATATTAGTGGCAATAGGCAGTATAAAAATAATGTCTGCCCATTACAGGATGCGTATGGACACCTCACAAACACAGACAAAGACAAGGTAGAGGTGTTTTTTTTTCATTGCCTCTGTATTCAGCATGGATGATGAACCAAGGGGGTCTCAGTACCCTGAGTTGGAAGACCATGACTGCAAGAATGATCAACCCCCAGTCAATCCTGAAATTGCACAGGATCTGCTGGTCCACCTACAAATCTATGGAGCCTGATGGAATTCATTCCTTAAAGAAGGTGGCTGTTGGTACAGACTGGGGGATGAGATGCTGGAAAGCAGTGCTATGGAAAGGGACCTGGGGGTCCTGGTCAATGGCAAGTTGAATATAAGTCAGCAGTGCCCTGGTAGTCAGGAGGGCCAAGTGTGTCCTGGGGGGCATCAGGCAAAGCATCACCAGCTGGTCAAAGGAGGGGATTGTCCAACTCTGCTCTGCACTGGGGCAGCCTCACCTTGAATATTGTGTTAAGTTTTAGGCACCACAATATAAGATATTAAGTTATTAGAGAGTGTCCAAAGGAGGGCAATTAGGATGGTGAAGGGCCTTGAGGGGAAGTCGTATGAGGAGCAGCTGATGTCACTTGGTCTATTCAGCCTGGAGGAGAGGAAACTGAGGAGAGACCTCATTGCAGCTACAACTTTCTTGTGAGGAGAAGAGGAGGGGCAGGCACTGATCTCTTCTCAGTGGTGACCAGTGAAAGGATTCGAGGGAATGGTCTGAAGTTGTGTCAGGGAAGGTTTAAGTTGGATATTAGAAAAAGGTTCTTCATCCCAAAGGTGGTTGGGCATTGGAATAAGCTCCTCAGGGCAGTGGTCAGAGCACTAAGGCTGACAGAGCTCAAGAAGCTTTTGGACAGTACTCTCAGGCCCATGGTGTGACTCTTGGGAATGGTTCTGTGCAGGGCTAAGGTGGGTTCCTTCCAACTCAGCATATTCTGTGAATCTGTGATCTATCAAAGGCAAGATCGTTAACTAAGTTAATATACTCTTTGAAAATTAATGGGTAATGTCCTTATCTCATTAAGATAGAACTTAGATTAAATTTAGTGAATACGTCACAAATGTCAGAATATGTACTTTTCTAAAATTTCATGTATTTCAACTGAGGGGGAAAAGATTTAGTTATTATTTTAAAATATATCTAAAACTAATAGTCCACTCATTTTTAAAAATCTACTGTTTTACGATTTTGATTAGGTTTGCACCATAAAACAATAATGAAATATCAGCTAATACTGAGTCAAGTTCAAATAATTTTTCAACACACTTGTGTTTGAAGAAAAACTTTTGTCTGGTAGAATAATCTGAAAAAGACCCTGTTGAGCTTATTCTAGTAGCTGTATTAGTTGAGTCTGTAGAAACAGAATGTTTATACATAGTAGATTTAAGAAAAAATCTGCATAGATTTTAATGGACATTTGGTTTTTTCTTTCTTAAACTTTTAACTTGAATATTTCCTAATCTTTTACCAAATTCAGCACTTCTACACCTAATGAAATGCATTTAGAGCAATCACTATATATTTCTGCAGTATCCTCTTTCTGTAAGACATCTTGCCTTCCAAAGTATCTATGGACAGTGGGATTTAGTGTTCTCTTCAAAAAAAATATTATAGAAGCACAGAAGTACTGGGAGCCCAGTTAGAGTGAAGGGCTCTTAAAAAGAGAGGCAAAGTATCTTAGAACTGTTGCAGGTGCTTTTAGAGGATGTGCAGTTGCCTTTCAGAAAATGCTCCTAGTTTGTTCTCTCTTGGGCTTTGACAGGGTTAACAGTTGTTCTTCTTCCTATACACCCTTTTTTTTCTCTCTTTTTGTGTGTGCTTTGTGCTTGTAAGCTTTAGTTTGGGTTTATTTATTTATTTATTTATTATGGAGTATATTTCTTAAGAAAATTTAATAAATTTTCTCTATAATGTCCCTGAGAATAATGAGTTTCATTCCTTTTTGGAGGAAAGTTTAAAAATAAAATCTTTAGTTGAGAACAAAGACTATTTTTGTCTTTTTTTTTTTCAGAATCAAAGTATGCTCCTATCTTTGTAGAATGTGCAGTTTTTTGAAAGGGTTCTAAAAATACATGAAAGGAGATAATATTTTGTTCTTGGCTTGTCTTATGTACTGCAAAGAACAGAACAGTACAGTAGAGATCTATAGTGAAATTGCTCTCACTGAACACAAACTCAAGATATTTCAAGGAGAAAGCTTCTGCAGAGGCAACTTTCATATGGATGATGGAATGTGAAGAGAGTCATCAGGGGGAACTAGACTTCTAACAGAGCAGCTAAGAAGTTCAGATCTCAAGGGGATACTGTAATGTGCAAAAGCCCATGTGAAAATCATACCTGCAGCATTTTAGTAAATTACTAGGCAACAAGTACTTGACTACAAGATAGAGCTGAGTATGCAGGTGTGGGATTTAGAATGCAGTATATGTGGTTTATAGCTTTTCTTTTTTTCATCTCTTATCTACCATGTTTGAGGGATGGTTGAAAGAGCTGGTGCTTTAGTAGCCCCCATATTCCTACCTTCCTGGTATAATCAAGTTTATTTCCCATAAGCATAGGACTACTCAGGTAAGGAGTATGACATCTATCCTTATTTGGAGCAGGTGCAAATCAGGCTTCTGTGATTACGAAAAAGCTCATCTATAGGACAGCCTTTTCTTGTTAATTTATTTACAGAATCAATTTCTTTTGCCTTTTATGGTAGTAGCCACATTAATTTCTAGTTGATCTTTGGCCCTTCTAATTTTTTCCCTGCATAAATTTATTGCATCCTTGTTTGTCCCTTATTCTGAAGGGCATAAACTCTCCCTTTTCTGCTGAGTTTCAACCAAGGCTCTCTGTTCAGCCATGCTTGTCTTCTTTTCTGCCAACCTATCTTTTAGCACATAGGGATAGTCTGCTCCTGCCTCTAAGATTTTCTTCTGAAAGAATGCCCATATTTTGTGTTCTCTTCTGCCCTTAAGACTGTCTACTAAGGGACTCTCTCAACCAGTCTCCCTAGCAGGACAAAGTCTGCCTTGCAGAAATCCGCAGTAGCTGTTCTGCTGACCTCCCTCCTTAGGTCCCTGAGGATCAAAAACTTCAACACTTCATGATCTTTATGCACAAGAGCACCTCCAAGCACCACATTACCCTCCAGTCCTTCTCTGTTTGTAAACAACAAGTCCAATGGGGCATCTTTCCTAGTTGGCTCACTCACCAGCTGTGTCAGGAAGTTATCTTGAACACCCTCCAGGAACCTCCTGGATTGTTTTCACTCTGCTGTATTGAATTCCAGCAGATATCTGCTGAGATGAAATTTCCCATGAGAACAAAGGCTAGAAATCATAAAATTTCTCCCAGTTGCTTATAGAATATTTCTTCTGTCTTCTGTAACAGACACTGGTATATCTGCCTTCTTGGCCTTCCCCCTGATTCTTGCCCATAAACATTTTGTCACCATCATTAAGCTCCAGACAATCAAGACAGCTGCTAGCCACACAAGGATACCCCATTGTTATAAGTTACTTCTTTTCTTGAATTTTGAAGACGGCAAAAATACCTGCAGGACAAAGAAATATAGCAAGAGTTTTTTATTACAGTGCTGGATACCCATTTTCAGCACTGGGTGCACCTCTGAATCATACAAAGAGCACACACCGTAGTTTGAAAACCACGCTTTTTGTACCCTTAGATATCAGTTGTTGAATATTCATTCATTGTCTGTTTGTTGCCTTAAAAGGTAATTTCCCTGCTTTGGAGGTGGGTGTTACCTTTTGGCTGGTTGTAACATATCTCCCCTGGGCTCGTACAGGGATGTCTTGCATCATCCTCACATTGCAAGGCAATGTGTATCCATATGGCACAGAGGAATACATTTTTATTTATAATTTGTTCCCTGTTTCTGGCCACAAAAGATTCCCTGTTGTTAGGTCCAGACAGGACCCTTCACCTTACAGACTCCATGGCACGCCTATAAGTTAGTAAACATACAGAAATAGTTCTTTTGTTAGTACCTTCTGTTTATTTTAATTTGCTTGGAATAAAACCGGTGCCTCTACTTATCACACCATCACCTCTCCTTCCTTGCCTATCTCTTCTGAATTGTTTGTAGCCATCCACGGTATCATTCCATTTGTGCACGTCATTCTACCTTGTTTCTGGTTTGGCAGCTATGTCATCATCTTTCTGCTGCTCAATGGCTTCCAGCTCCTTCTGCTTGTTTGCCCATGATGCATGTGTTGGTGTAGATGCAATTTAGTTGGACTATTGATCCCACCACCTTTTTGGGGAGAAGCCCTAATTCCTATGTGACAATTCCCAGGCACTTCCATGGTTTCTAGATCATCAATAACCCTTTCTTAATTGCTGCCACATGTCAAGTTCTATTACACCATAGAACATAATTTTTGCTTAGGTGGTATGACAACGAGCAAATTTGTTTTACTTGGTGATGTGATATAACATTACCTAATGAGATCTCAGAAAACTTAAAAGAATATTTGCTAGGTGTTATAATCTCTCTTACTGATAAATCATTTCAACAGATGGTTTCATGTAATATATCTTCTTGAAATGTGTTTGTGAAATTAGAGACATACTGAAAGTTGATTAATAGTATTTTCATGGTAAATTTATTTACTAAGGGTACATCACACCTGGTCAGCTTGATAGCCTGCTGTGACAACATGGTGGGTTTGTGACAAACGTTGAAGGTGGATAGGGAGGGGGGACCCCAGGCAGGAGGCTTTTCCTTTTACCTCTAGCTCCGGGGGGGAGCGGTGCTCCCCTCCCCTCCCCCCCATCACGTGGCGTCCCATGGCTCTCACAGAGTCCACAGCACACGGCAGCTTCAGGCAGGGAGCAGGCAGGGAGAGTGTTTATTGTTCTGGTAACTGCTTAAGTACCTTTTAGGGGGATTACAATGTGACCACTGGGAGTCCAGGAGGTCTTACGAACCAATCAATTACAAGAAAGGGTTAACAACCAATAGGGAGACATTTTGGGAGCATGTTCACTTTAAACAACTTTAAAACCTTCTACATCCTTTTATATATTGCAAAGTGACCCCAACAGGTTTGACCCTGCTGGCTGCCATACCCAGCCGCTGACAGGCCGGCCAGTCTCCACAGCAGCACATCGGAAGACAAGAGGCAGGAACGAGATGTTCAGACTTAGTATGAGGAGTTTTTTTTTCTTTTTTTTCATCTTGAAACAGTAAAGCATTGGAATAGCTTGTCTGGTGAAGTTGTTTAGTGTCTGGCCTTAGAGGTTTTCAAGACTTGCTTGGATGAAGCTCTGAGCAGTCTGGTCTTACTTCATTACTACTACTGTTTGAATATGTGTTTGAACTGTAGACCTCCTGAGGTCCTTTGAGCCTGAATTATTCAATGATTCTGGGGTATATATATAAAAGTCCTCTGATAGGTATAGATCTGCTTATCCCTCTGTGTAACTAACATATGTACATATATATGTTAAATCTACATATGTATATATGTCATATATGCCCATATAAATAAGTGCAGGTAGATGCCTGCCATATATATGATACAAGGTCCTCTGTATAGGTGATAGATGAAATTATATTTTTATCTGGGATCTTTTGTCATTTAACTGCATACATTTTCTGGGTTCTAATTGTACACTAGTGAAGGTTTGTAGGGATCTACTGATAATAGGGTGAGGAAAAAGTTTACATAGCAAGAAAATTTTCCTTCTTTACCCTAAAATATTACTGCATAATCTAGTACAAGCACATCTCTGAATTCTTTCTATTCCACAGGATGCACTGATTCCTACAGTCAATCTCAAAGTTTACTGTATACTTTTGCCCTTGAGTTACAAATTGGTGGTTTACGAAATAATTTCAAACTGCATTTCTTGCCATCAAAGATCTGTTAGAAGTCAGAAGCTTTGAAATTTAGGAAAATTTTAGGAAAGAAAGTTCAGACTTAATTAAAAAAATCTTCTTTAAAAATTCTCCTTTTTTCAGGCTTTTACACCAGTTAATCAGATTCTTATATAATTGCATTGGTTGAAAAAAATATTCTTCATTATAAGTTTTTTTTTTTCAAACTAATGAAATCAAAAGGCAACTTTTTAGAAAAAAATGGGACAAAATTATCTAGTCATATAATTGATTGTATGTTTCAAAGAGGATTACGCCTATGTAAAAGATCAGAGATAGGAAGGACATTAAAACTAGGTAGGAAGTCTGAATTAGGGACCAGAGAAAGAAAATGAAAGGAGGTGGGAAATGATTTAAGACAGTTGTTGGCTACAAGACAGACGCTGGATTACAGGAAGAACACATGCATATTCAGTTAGACTCTGTGTAAAGAAAATAAAATCTTATAATTTTAGGCAGAATATCCTATTGTCTGCTTAGACCAAGATCAGAAAGATGTAACATTATTGCCTAGTAATTAACTAAGTTTACTTCTTATGTCAAACAATTTGGGATTTTGATTTTCTATACTTCTATTCCCTTTTACATTTACTTTTTGCCCATATATGTGTGACTAAGATATGGTTATGCATGACTTTGTGAAACACATTTATGTCTTTAGCAAAAGTTATTTTACTAAGTAAAAAATTAATAATTTTTCCTAAGTGGAAGAAATGTTTTCAGCTCATTGAAGAAAAAAATGGCTGAGCTTAAGCTGATAGCTTAGGAATATGTGTTCAGTTCTCTTTTAAAACCCAGTGCCTTAGATGACTTTCCTCAAATCACTGAAGTTTTCACCCTATTTGCAACTGAAGTATCTTAGCATTTCCTATTTCTTAAGCTTTCCTGAGAATATTGACTGCACTGTCTCTCTTTACTGGACAGGCATATGGCCCAGCATTATGTGACTCTTGGTACTTTTCATTGTGGTAAATTCCTGAGAGCAGAAACTGGTGATTACAAAATACTGTGAGGTGAGAAAATAGTAGATGATGGAACAGGCCTAACTGATACAAAAAATATTCCACTTTCCATGTCATCATTAATTGAAGTGGTTTGCTATTCATACTGCTAATACTAAAGCAGTACGGGAAGCTTTTCTTCTGTAAGGTTATATTTCTGATCAGAAAGACCCATACCTTGTCTCATCATCAGAAAATATTGCTGCTAATTTGCAAATAAGAGTTCCAATGTAAGAGATGCTAAGTAGCATATAGGTATGTGAGTTTTTAAGGTGTTCTTCACACAGTTTTGTAAGCAATCAGAAGTTTCTTTCCTGCAGTGTTTTGATGAATAGAAGCAGTCGTAAATTAATTTTTTATCCCTATAAACTAAATGCATACATATATGAAAAAAGCATATCTTGTTGAACATGAACTCTGTATATTAATATATGCAGTATCACTACAGTTTGTCATTGATTAGATTAAATCGGAGAAATGTAAGAAAGTTCTGAAGAATGTCCCCAGATGATAGATGAGCCTTTTCTGTATGTCCACATCATTGTTCTGCTGGTTTAATACCTTCAAATGTTTTTTATAACTTCAGTTAAAATAGAATTTGATTTGTGTAATGTTTACATTTGTTGTTTCAGTCTTTCAGGACCAGGATAAACAACTCAGAGATAAATTTGAAAGTTAAAGTCTGCCATAGAGTATGTACCACAGTCTCTGTTACAAGTATAGTATGTTTACAGTCTTACTCAAAAACTGATTGGCACATTTACTTCATTTTCCTTGTATTAATACCTTTCACAAAGCTGACATCAGAAAAACAAATCTGTCAGCTAAAGCTTGTTTTTGCAGTTGGTCACCATGGCATAGTTATAGAATCACATAATCATATAATTATTTGGGTTGGAAGGGACCTTAAAGACCATCCTCACAGTAAAGAATTTCATCCTAATATCTAATCTAAACCTGCCCTCTTTCAGTTTAAAACCATCAGTCCCCATCCTATCACTACACTCCTTGATAAAGAGTCTCTCCCTGTCTTTCCTGTAGGCCCCCTTTTATTCTTTTCTGGAATAACTAATGTTGGACTAGTCAGCTTAAGCAAACTCTAAGCTTCCAGCAAAAGTGTTGCATATGAATATTACACTTTCTCAGTCTTTCAGCTAATGCATGCTAAGAGACAAGTAGGCTATTCCTTTAACTAAACTGACTTGCTGTGATTATCTCAGACTAGTATTCAAGGAAGAACATGGCCCACTAATACACGTATGTAAATAGATCCCCATGCTGTTAGTGGGAAGCCCAGATTTGTTTATATATCACTATTGCTTTACAGGAAACTACTGCTTTTGGGGTGATCTTTCCATCTCTGAGTAGTTTTTATGGCTTACTTACATAAATAAGCTCTCTGAGAGATCTAAATAGAATCACAGAATCATAGAATCAGCTGGGTTGGAAAAGACCTCTGAGATCATCAAGTCCAACCCTTGATCCACTACCACCACAGTTACTAGACTTTGGCACCAAGTGCCACATCCTTCTTAAAAACCTCCAGGGACGGAGAATCCACCCTGGGCAACCCATTCCAATACCTGATGACCCTCTCTGTAAAGAATTTCTTTCTAATGTCTAACCTAAACCTCCTGTGGCAGAGCTCTTATCTCACTGATAACTGCCTGGGAAAAGAGACCAACCCCCACCTGGCTACAACCTTCTTTCAGGTAGCTGTAGAGAGTGATGAGGTCACCCCTGAGCCTCCTCTTCTCCAGGCTAAACAACCCCAGCTCCCTCAGCCTTTCCTCACAGGACTTGTGCTCGAGTTCCTTCACCAGCCTTCTTGGAAGACTGAAACAACAAATGTAAACATTACACACAGTACACAGATGTACTCCTGATGTGCTTGTAATGCTATAAATATTTACTTATTTTAGAAGCAAACAAGATGCCTTTTTTTTTTTTTTTTTTACCCTTTTTATTACTCTACACTTGACACATTTCAAGAAAGACAGTTCTGACTCACAAACCATGATTTGAGTTGTCAAGTGTCACCTTTGTAGTAAGTACCTTAACAGTTGTTTCAAAGGTATTTTGAAAGAATGATATGAAGGCACTGGAATTTATCTGAGTGTCACTGAGCACTGGAATGGATGGCCCCGACAGCTTATGGAGTCTTATCCTCTGGGGATGTTCAAAGACTATCTGAACATATTCCTGAGTAATGTTCTGCAGGGAACCCTGCTTGAACAAGGAGGTTGGACTAGATATCCTCCAGATGTTCCTTGTCCATTCTGTAATCCTGTGGAGGGGAGAAGGTGACCAGCAGAAAACGTAGTACTCGTGATGATTCTGAGGAAAGAGTCAAATCAATTTGTCTTCAAATTTCAACTGAATTACGATAATTTAACTTAAAACCCAAAAATCTAAATATATTCCTACTTTTGAGCTCAAGGCATCCAGGTAGGCTGCAAGACACAAATATGAAGCCACATACTGTTGTTTTTCCAGGTATATTTAATAGCAGGACAAATTTCCAGTTGGCAGGTGGGTAAATATTTTTAAACTGCCAAATACTGGTAATGCAGGGGTTTGAAGCTGATAACTCACTTGTCTATCATTGGTTCCTCTGTTGCCATAGTTATTATATTGTCTCCTTGTATTGGCTAGCTAAATGGCCAATCCCCTCTTTTCCCCACCAGCCCTTATAAGCTGGGGGGAGATTTGAATAAACTCTCTTTGCTGCTGGACTTCCTGGGTGCTGCGTGGTCTCTGTCTCCTGGCATAGATGCCTCCACCGCCTGTCCCTGCCACGAGGGACAGGCAGTGGGGCGGGGGGTGGGGGGGTGATTTCAGCCCTGGAACCTTCACAGAGCGGCCGGGAGTCACTTAAGAACTCACCCAAACTACAACATGGTAACAATATTATAAAGTTGTCATGGACTAGATACATATTTAAACTGCATGTGCTTTCAAGATCAGCAAAGATTTAATAAAGTTGAGAAAGCAAGTTCATTTAATCCATAAAGCACTTAAAATATCACAGACTGTGATCTACTTTTTCTCCTTCTTACTTGTCTTCCTCTATTAGACAGTTGAATAAGCAAGACGGCCACTAGCAGCCTTCAAGCTGATTAGTATTTTTTCATTTAGCAGATTATGATTATAACCATAATGTTGCTGTTCTCATGATTACTCATGCAGAACAAATTTTGTGCTTTGGGCATGATTTGAAAGTGTCTGGAAAAATGCTAGGTTCGATCTAACTGTATTCTAACAAGAAAACTCTACCGTTTAGTTGATTTGATGAACAAATTTAATGAGCAAATTTGATATCAGGCAGGATAGCTGACATAGGTAAAAAAATTAACCTCCTCTGCCTTAGACTACAGCAAACAATTAAATCAGGATGCCGTGCTTCCTGCTTTAAGAAGAAGTGAGACCGATGTGCTGAAAGGCACCAGGACAAACTGTAAATGGGAGAAGAATGAGGCTGTATCATGGCAGCCCAGGGCTGATCTGAGGCAGAGGTTTCTGCACCAGCTGGGCTTCAGTGGAGTCATAACTAGAAAGGAAAGGTTAGCTCACTTTGTCCTGCAAAAATTCAATAATGAGGATGACAATGCAGATACTGTCTTGTGTTGGAATGTATTCCATCCAAAAGAGGTATTCCCACAACTGCATGTGTGAAAATACGACCCTACCTTTAAAAAACAAAAAAATCAAGCAGATAGAAACATGAACTTTGCTGTTATGTGGACAAAATGTTCCAAATGTCACAGATTAAAAAATGCTCAAGTCACCATGTTTAGATTATTTCAAAGTGAGGAGAAAATTAAATAGCAAAATCTTCTTATAATGGACTTGATTTATTTAGCATGACAAAAAAACCTTAGTGAAAACCAATTTTTTTCATTCAATTTACATTTTCTTGTGAAGTTCCACCTGCAGATTAATGCAAACCAGATCTACAAAGTAAAGGATTTTCTGACCTTTACCCTTAATAAAGACTTAGTCTGAATATTTCATTTTGTTTCAGCAGTGTCAGCAATAATTTAAGTGTGTGTGGTTTTGTATTTTCAAGCACTTATGTACCCCCCTGGGTACGCATATATATAGGTGTGTATCTAAGGAGACTTGTTTCGTTAACACAAATGCCTATTTGTCTTTCAGTGGAATGTATAACAGTACAGTACTTTGGCCTTTGGCCAAAAACTTTACTCATGGAATTTAAATGGATGTACAGCCTGATTACTGAAGAACTTCACAGTATAAATGCAGGAGAATTTGTAGGTCAGATAGAAAGGAGGAAAAAAACAGATGCATCTAGAAAGACATATACTAAAAATTTTTTCCTAAGACAGTTTTTCAAGCTGAATCTTGTCAGATGCTTCAAGCTTGAAACTTGCTTTATCACAATCTTTAGGAGGTTATTTAAACTAAAAACTGGACAAATAAAATATGCATATAGATTTTTCATTTTGAACTACAGAATTTAATTAGTATGTGTAGAACAGGTCTGGAAAATAATTGCCTTAGTGTTACAGAACCAGATTGACATAATTATCTCTCAATTTCCTATTCATAGTATCATAGAATCATAAAATGGTTTAGGTTTGAAGGGACTAGGATCACCTAGTTCCATCCACCCTACCATGGACAAGGACACTTTCAGCTCAGTTGGTTATAGCACTGAGCGAGAGTAAACCTATACACCACACCAGCACCTCCTTGTGGATAGAATAATAGCAACATCATCCTGATCTGGAAACAAAAACAGATGTTGTGATCAAATTTTGGATTTCCAGATGAAAATTAATGGAGAGGTGAGAAGCATACACTATACAGAAACACCAAATCAAAGAAACACCAGTGCCTTAGAAATGTCTTACCTGTCAACCTAATAGAAGCATTTCTCAGTACAGTCCTAAAATATAAAATTAGAAAGATTTAAGAAGTTCTTGTTGTCATCACTTGCCACTGTTTCTGTGTGGATCCTGCCTAGCACCCAAAACAGCTGAGTCAGTGATTTGGTTATTTCAATTATAGCTAAAGTTTTCAGAAACCTCTTGTATTAAAGACATTATGAGAATGGCTTGAGATGAACTCACAGAGATATCAATGGGGTGCAAAGAAGTCATAACATCACATTAGTATTACCAGTTCTTATGTTGCAGTCAGAAAACACAAAGTGGGAGGAGAAAATAAGATAAATCCATAATCTGTTGACTTTTATATTTCTTATCAATTGGTTTCCTTAATATCACAAATCAGTTGTTCTTCATTCTGAACTGACAGGTCTTTAAAACCATTATGAACCTTTACTTTTCTTAAATATTAGGGTTGGGCAAAAATGTGAAATGAGATGATTTTCATTCTTTCTCATTCTGTAAACCAAATCAGCTACAGCATAGTAATTGCAGAGGTGGCATAATAGTAATTAATAAATATTTTTGGTGCTTCAACAACTATTTAAGCAATTGAGCTGGAATTCTGCTATGCAAGTTGTTTCTGTGTAGAAGTGCATCTCTGCAGGAATTTGTAAAGAAGCTTTCTAAGTAAAAGGGTTTTAATGACACAGACTTACATTCTGGATTTTTAACATTTCTGCAGTATTTAGCATTTCTGGTGCAGTTTTATGATGCCATATAAATATTGAAGACAGCTCTTTCTAGATAAGTTTTAAATATTAATCACGTCATTAAATTTTTTCCCAGCTTCAGAGTACTTCTTAGGCTTAGTGACTTGGTGTTTATTTTGATCTTTCTGTGTTCAAAAAAAAAAAAAAAAGGGTTTATATATCAGTTGTATCAGTCATCCTATTTTTCATCAAGAATTGCAGATAAATTAATATTAGGAGGTCATGCCTCTGATATGAATACAAGAAAATATCTTTTTCTTCCTCTTATCTATGCTGAATGTCAGGTTATGGAGTAGTTTATGTGCATGCAGATTTAAACAATTCCTTGAAATGGAAAATGTTGTGCCAGCATAAAATATGTGGTGTTAAATATTACTTTCATTATAAAACTATGGTTTTCTTGTCCTGCAGCAATTTTGAGTTGCAAAGCACCATCTTTGCTGCCCCCAAGCATTTCATAGTCAACACAGTTTAAGTAAAAATCAAGTACTTCATCTGCCTGAAATATCAAAACCCATTTATTTCCCTCCCAGGAGCAGAATTAACAATGAAAGGTTAAATAAAAATGTTATTCTTCTGCCCTCAAGCTAGTTTAGATCTCATTTAGGATATTAATTCCATTGATATGTGAACATTTTCACACATATGGCAATGTGTGACAATGCTCTGCATGTGTATAGCTCTAAATAAACACTCTGCACAGTCACCTCCTCCCAGAATCACATAGCTGGAAAATATTACTCAAGCTAATGGTAGGGAGTTTCATCTAAGAAATAAAATTTTATCAGGTATTAAGGCATAAGGTACCAGAATTATTCTGATCACTGGGATTTCAGAGTATCTGGGATTCATCATGAGGAAAGGAAATTGGGGGTCTGAGGAAAGGATAGCTTGAAAGTGGGCTATCAGAGCACAACAGGGTTAACAACCCTTGTACACCCTTCACAGTCTGCAACTAAGAGGCCTAGACATTTAATAGGACAAAAAAATCTATTTAATCAGCAATTCAGCTGAATTTACTTTGCATTATTTTAAGTCTCCAATCCTGCAGAGATCTTCTGCAGCAATCAGAGGGCCATAAACTTAGATTAGTTAAATTTATTTCAAACCCAAGATCAGTGCAAATCTCTAAATATAATATTCAGTTTATCAGAGTTTTCAGTATTTCTGGCAGGTTTTTAGTGGCCATGTTTTGGTGTGCATTTGGAACTTTTACATGTCTGAAGACATTCAGAAATTGCTAGTATTTTCCTTAGTCCTTCGTATGTGTTCTGTTCAAGCGAAGTGATAGAAAAATAAAAAAAAACACATGAAAATAAGTTAAATTTTTGTCTCAGAATTATTGAGAACCCAAGATTCACATCAATGAGTGTAGGACACAGAGCTTCTCTAGAGAAAATTGCAATCCAAGATGAGTAGGCATTATCAGTTTCAAGCAGAATTATTTATGCTAGTTCAACCAGATTCAATGTCTGCTTCTGTGGGCTAAATTAATATTCAGATTATTCCTAAGTTGTTGTAGGACTGGAGACTAATGTATTAGGAAATACAAATATATAATTGGTAAAAATATTTATAGATTGCTATGTCTAATACTTCCTATTAACTGATGTCCAGGGTATAGTTGACCAAACCCTCAGCTACCTGACAAGAAAAAGAAAGCCATTCACAGAGAAAGGAAGTTAGGAATCATAACAGTGACAGTTTAAAAGTTCTACTAAGGGTTTATTTCTTCTTTCGATGCCACACTTTATCGAAGTATGGCACATCATCTTCTCCTTAACATTTCTTCCTGCCCTCTTAAAGTGCCTTTTCTAAAGAAATCTGCAAAATAGCACAAGTTGAAAGTTCATCTTTAGGTTATTCTTCTGAAGTCTATTCTGCAAACTTTCTTAAAAAATGCTTAGAATAAGGGCATATGAAGTGTCAATCCTTTTGAAGGCATAATCCAATTAATTAACTAGAGCATGAGAAGTCTCCATTTTTATACACAGTATATGAGTCAAGTTACAACATTTAACAAAATTGTTCATCTGTGCTACTTCAGAAAGTCCTGTGATAAAGCTGCATAGCTTGGACAGCAATTACAGGAGTACATTTACTTTCTTTCCTTTACACATCTGAAAATAAAATCTGAACTAAGTTATGTTTACTTTAATAGCAATTGATATATAATAGTCACCTGTAATAGTGAGCTTACTAGTAATTAGCCAAGAGAAATAAAAATATAAAACCATGGCAGGTTTTTTTGTTTGCTTGGATATTTTTGGCTTTTGTTAATCTTTTTCGTTGGTTGGTTGGTTTTTGTTTGGCAGGTTTTTTGTTTGTTTCTGTACTCTGTTAACTCACTTTAGAAAACTTGCCAACATTACAAACTTTGTATGAGGAGGGAGTTTATTTTATTTCATTTCTCATTAAAAATCCCCCAAACTGGAAATCCCTCACTACAAACTTTTGACATATTATGAGCAAAATAAAATTTCTTCCCTAGGAAAGCAAACTCCTTTTGCAACACCAATGTCACAGGTGAGGAGAATGATTTCTTTAGAATTTATATTAGTAATATGACTAATATAACTAAGTGATTTTTTCCTCCAAAAAATGGAGTGGTGATGTGGTTAAAACTTTTCATATGTTTATATTAAGGACATAGTACTAATTTTACATTAATAAAAACATGTGCAAACATATTTCTTTAATGTGATATCTTTGCTTTACGTCTGAGAGTATGTCCTTAGGAGCCTTTTAAGAGACACTTTAAAAGGTTTTCTTTCAGGTTACATTTGGCTTATTTTTAAAACTTTCTTTTTTGATAGCTCTCCATATTTTTCTTTTTCACAGGGATAGCACAGACAGAGGAAGAAAAATGAGTGAAGCTGAGGAACATCAGCTCTTTTGCTGTTGACGTTGGTTTGGCTTACAGCCCTGCAGTCAGCTGTAATCTTCAATAACTGTCATGTAAAAGTAACATTATACAAACACATGATATACAAACCTTAGTTTGATGCTGGTGCTGTTAAATTTATTTGAGATGCTTTTTTTTTTTTTTTTCCAGGTAGCTATTGAACTTTGGCAAAGCTTCACCCACACATTTGTGTGACTGTTTTGAAAGTTAAAAGTCATCCACTGCAATTATTACTTTTATCAGAGTAATTAAGGAGACTATTTTTCTCTATTCACAATCCTAACTTCTCTATAATATTTTATTGTACTGCTTTCGAACACTTCAGTATCGGTGACCTCATTTCTTAAGAGTGTCAGGGAAATCATAAATTAGTCATAGAAATAACACAACTCACCTCTCTAGAAAGTCAGAATGTGATTTATGAGTATTGTATTCCTTTGATCCAGAGAAAAAATATAAAGATTGATTCAGTTACAGTGTGTTGCTAGAGTTCTCCCCAGGATATAAGAGTGACTGTGTGCATACAGTTCACAGGGTTTCATGCTTCATTTTTACTTTTGCTATTCACTGCACTCTGACAGCTAGATCACCTTTGTAAGAGGATGTTAGAATTTATAATACTGTATATTCATATTTCCATAATCTGAGGAGATATAAATTTGGTTTGGGACTACATTTTAGCAATTTCCTTTCAAATATAGTCAAAGACTTAGATCCAAAAGTGAAGACTTGAAAAAAAAATTCACATGTTACTGGACCAACACAGGAATAGGTGAATGAAATTCAATGAACTGTGATAGGTATATAAGGGCAGATTAGATGACTGAATAGTTCTTCTGGCTTTAAACTTTCTGAATTTCTGAAGTTTCTTTCTGAGAAGGATTTGCAATCTATTTCTGTTTTCTAAATACTTACAGTAACTTTGTTATCCATGATCTTCATTATTAGGTAGCAGATATCTTATAATCTTCTTACACTCACCATGTATTTTTTATAAGTGATAAAGCACTTCTATCAAAGTAATCCATATCTGAATAATAAATAGAACATCTCTTGAGGTTTTGTTTCCTATCTCAGAATGAGTGAATAATTTTTATGACCATTTACTTTAAAGAAACAGGTTTGCATTAGCATTTTAATACTATCTGCCAATAGGCATTTGAGACAGAATGTGGACAATGGAGAAATAAACTTCAAAATCAAGGAGTAAAATTTAAAATGTATATTTAATACAGCATGGCATGTTTTGTTCATAGAGATCCAATGCCATATCAAAGTGGAAGAAATGACAAGTCTTGTTTTCTGATGCAATAGAAAGGAGAATCCAGAACACAAACCAAAATCCAAGTCGAAGTCTGGTAGTTTCTTTGGCTCAAGTCCTGGATTCCTGGTCCCCATGATGCTGTTCCGTCCCAGACTGTCTTGTCTGCAAATGTAAGATCTGCTTGGTGTCCTTTTCTACCATTGCATACAGAGATGACCTATTTTCTACCTCAGAGTGAAAAGTTATTGGCTTCTGTTTTCAACATGGCTGTGGGAAAATTCCTAGACCTTGATGAAAATGAGTTATTAGAATAACAAGGTACTGTACTTGTTATTCTAATACAAAAATATTTTCCAATTATTTCCATGCTTTCAAAAGTCAAAAATATAACTCTTGAGAAATGAGGTAAAAGCCAGGGTAAAAACCAGACACTAAATAAGTTGTTGAATTTCAGTTGGGGAGAAGGTATGTAATCAGTAAAAAATTGTAAAGCATTAACTCGGGAATTGCACACTATTAGTCTTTTTCCAGGTAAGCAGTACAAAATTACTGTTCCTGGAAGTGGTCTTAAAAATTAGATTAAAATAAAAAGGAAGATTTAATCCATTCTTTCTGTTCTGGATTAAGATGAATTGATTCTGGTTTGGGAAAAGCAAATACATTCAGTGGAATAATTAATCTGATATTGTTACTAAATCATATTATATTTTTTCTCTGTGTACATATATATACACATATATATATACATTTATACATGAAGAAATTTCTTATTACAGTTTAAATCAAACCTAAATTAAGCTAAATGAACATGGCATGTCCAGTTACTGATTTAGGCATAATCCAGACAGAATCTGGACTGTTGCTTGTCAATAAAAGTCAGATGAAGATCCTTTTAAGACTTTGGGAGAGTCATGATCTTCAGACAAACTGGACACCTATTATTTTAAAGTGGAATTTCAATGCATCATTAACTACTTTTTTCAAAATAAAAATATTTGGGAAAAATAGGATAAAAAATGTCATATTGTTTACTCCATGGTGTCCATTTTGATTTTTTTCTATATATCTTCTGTATACTTTTCTTTCTTTATCTGTCATCTCACACAAGAAGTATCAGCAATTTTACTGTACATGCAAAATCTTCCTCATTGGATATATCTGAGAGCAAATAAAATATTTCTCTGTCAGGATAAAATAGGTCTATCAATGTCACAGAAATTACAAGAAATACTGTAAACTATCAGATCTAATGTTTATCCAAATATTCTAAACCAGACTGAAAATTCATTTCAGTAGATCAGTATATTAAACTTGAAAATCTGAATTGAATGTAAGTAACAACTAATTCTGAGTGTCTGAACAAAAGAAGAAAGATCTCAAGATTAAAAGGCCAAAACCAGTTTTCTGCTAAAACAGAATTCACTGATCTACTCACATGCTGACAAAAAAAAAAAATATTAAAAAACCCCCAGCAGTCATTTCTGCTTGATTTCTGTTTGGCTAGTATTTGTCTGTCAGTAAGTCTTATCCGTAGGTTGAGAGAACACCTGTATTTACGTCAAGAAATTTTGTATTGGGCCCCAAAGTACACAAAAGTACATATGCATCAGATAAACTGCTCAATAACCATTGCTTCTCATTCTCTTTTTCATTATAATGGCTTTAAAGTTGGTAATTACAGCAGCTAATACAGCAAAACAGACGTAAGATCTAACAAAGATGATGCAGGTTTTTCAAGACTTTTTGTACTAATTTGTTGCATCCTTTCTGTTGCTTGCTATGAGTAATTATGAGGGCGGTAGAGAAAGAAGGGTAAAGGTTAGTAATGTCTCAGATATTCGTTGCTACTCAGGAGAATGTAGCTTCTCTTTTAATGACTACTGGGTCATTACTGAGTTAATTAATTTTGAAGGAAAAGTCTATGAACAAGTATCAGGAAGAAGAAAATTTACAACTTCTCACAATAGTTCTTTCAAGTCTCTCTTGTGCAACTAGTAGACCTTTGTAAATCACATGCATTTCCAGCAAAGTAATATAAACTGGAACATAATTTACAATTTTCATGTCTCATTATTTAAATTATGGCAGTCATCATTCTGGTAGATTTTATCCACAGGTAAGTAATTAGGGCTTTCTGGGATCATCAGGGCAGTTCTGTCTGCACTAAGGCTCCTATTTAACCATATATCAGTGACTCTAACAAGCAAAAAAAAAAAAAAAGAAGAAGTAAAAACAGCAGAACATTGTTACCGAACATAGTTTCTTCTTCCACTTATACAATCTCCTGAAAGAGATTTTCCTGCTCTTTTTCATTCTGTACTGTAATGGACATCCATCAGGATCCAGCAAATGAGTAAAATAAGACAATTTTTAACTATAATGAATAAAGAAATTTTTCAAGTATATGTTTTGCTAAAAATGATGCAGTAACTAATTATAGAAACAAAGTTGTCTGGTTTCAGAATACCCCACATTCAAATACATTCCCTTACTGTACACTGGAGGGCCAGATTCACAGAGTAGTTATGGAGGAAAGCCCTTAAAATTAGTAAATATATTACAAAGGGATTATTTATGGTGGCAATTCAATAGACTGTAACATTTTGACAATGACTGGCAACCTCAACATTTATGTGACACCCATTTCCAGAAAAGGCACCACAGAATTCCATATCAGAAATACATTCATTCCTTAGCTTTGAGTAATTTCCTTTTTCTCATTCATGTGCATATATACCTAAATAGGTGGATTACTTCTTAAATATGCAGCAAAGTTCAGCAAGGAAGGATAAACCCACCACCTCAACCGTTTTGCCATGCCGAAACAGAAAATAGCATTCAGCACTCCTACCCCCATCAAACAGTTCCTTAACTTAACATGAGAAGAATGAAGCGAAAGTATAGGTTTCCAATTTTTGATAGAAAATAGACCTATTTTTAGCACAAAATCATAAATTCAGTCTTAGACTCTGCGTGCTTACAAATGTTGTATTTTGCTGTGTGTAATATATTGCTATTTTTTAATAGATCTGGGGCACTGCTGAGGGGGAATGTGAACACCAACACATGAGTACAGTATATGCAAAGTAGTTCATTAGCAATGTATAACTGCTCAAATGGACCACACTACTACCAAAATACTGTTTAGCTGGCTTGCTCATTCCTACAGTGATTCCATGGAGTACAGTTACACAAGTGATGAATTTCTGTACAGTACTAGAGGTAAGTGGCTGTATTTTTACATTATTTCCCAAGGGTTTGTTTAGTAATGAACACGACAGGAATGAAGGAAGTAGTCAGAAATATTCTAAAGGATATTTCTTTCATATCAAAACTCTGTAGGCCATCCCTTTGTTACTCATGGTTATTGTCTTCCTGTAGAGTTGTAACCAAAGATGCTGTCAATTTGTCTGTCAAATGGCTGAAATTACTGGACCGAGGTTTTCCACCTGTAGGTACAGAAAATGTTGCAAACATTTATCCTGCATCTAATCAATACTTCTGCAGTCCTTAATTGGACTTATACTCAGCCTGAAGCTACAGCTACAAAACCATTAATGGTAAGCCGAATAACTATTTCATAGTGTCAAGGTCAGTGAATAAAATGCACATAGGTTTTACTTCCTTCTGATTTCATAGGGGTGGATTTTTGCAGCCATTTGAAATGTAACCTAGATATCTGGATAGCAAACTCCTTTTAAAAAAGCATGTATGGACAACCTGCATGATAACCTATCAGCCTGACAAGATGCTCTCCTCAAGGATCTTTAAAACACTGTGTACTGAAGGGGAATTTTACCATCTTATTTGAAAATTAGTAATAATCTGTTTTAGTGTAGCAGGCAAACAGCAAATCACCAAAACATTAGGGTATCAGCTTTGCCTCCTTTTTGTCTGGAGGCTGAGACAGACCCACCCAGCTGCTTATTTCACACCAAAACCTGTAGGACTACTAAGTCTCCTGAACATTCTCTGTACACTGAAGTTCTTTTGCAATCAGATTTTTTGATTACAGCTGATAATTAATCTATCACCTTGTAAAAGTAGGAGTGTTTACCAGGTTACTAGATTTTAGGACCTACATGAGAAAAAAAAAATTCCTAGTCTGCTAACATACACATTTCTTTGTTCATAGAATCTTCAAGATTGGAAGAGACCTCTAAGATCATCAGGTCCATCAGCACTACGACTGTAACCCCTAAACCACTAAATAAAATCACCCAGCACCAGATACAGATGCCTCTTAAACACCTCCAGGGTTAGTGACTCTACCACCTCCCTGAGAAACTTATTCCAATGCCTGACAACATAATAGTGAAAAAAAGTTTTTCTAATATCCAATCTGAAAATCCCCTGTCTCAGCTTAAGGCCATTTCCTCTTGTCCTCTCACTGCAGGCACGGTAGAAGACACCAGTCCCCACCTCCTTTCAGGGAGTTGTAGAGAACAATGAGTCCCCCTGAGCCTCCCTGAGACTAAACCAACCCAGCTCCCTCAGCTGTTCCTCATCAGATCTGTTTCTAGTCCTTTCATGAGCCTTGTTGCCCTTCACTGGACTCTCTCCAGCATCTCCATGTCCTTTTTAAAGTGAGGGGCCCAGAATGGAACACAGTACTCAAGGTACAGCCTCACCAATGCTGAATACAGGGGGGATGATCACATCCCTAGTCCTGCTGGTCACACTATTGGTCACAAGATGCCACCTTGGCCACCTTGGACACCTAAGCACACTGCTGGCTCATGTTCAACCAGCTGTCAACCAGCACTCCCAGGTTCTTTTCCACTGGGCAGCTTTCCAGTCACTCTGCCCTCAGCCAGTAGCACAAGGTTACTGTGGCCAAAGTGTAGGACCTGGTACTTGGCCACGTTGAACATTTTACAAATAGTCTCGGCCCATCTCCGTAGCCTGTCCAGGTTTGTCCTGTGGACTACCAGCTTTTTCAGGAGCATGCAGTGGGAGACAATGTCAAAGGCTTTGCTGAAGCACAGGTAGACTACATCCACAACCTTCCCCTCATCCACCAAGCAAGTCACCTACCTGGTCATAAAAGAAGATCAAGTTGGTCAGGCAGGACCAACTGAACCAGCCCTTCCTAAAATTGTGCTGGCTGGGTCTAATCCCTTGGTTGCCCTGTATGTGCTGTGTGATCACACTCAATGTGATCTGCTCCATAATGCTGCCAGGCACCAAGGTCAGGCTGACAGGCCTGCAGTTCCCCAGATCATCCTCCTGCTCTTTCTTGTGGATGAGCATCACGTTGGTCAACTTCCAGTCATCCTGTCAGCCAGGACTGGTTATAAATGATGGAAAGTGGCTTAGCAAGCTCTTCTACCAGCTCCCTCCTCCTCTAGGATTAGTCTCATCCTGTCCCATAGACTTGAGAGCATCTAAGTGGATCAGCAGGTCATTAACTGTCTCTTTCTGTATTTCAGGGTCTATTCTGCTCCCTGTCCCTGTTTACCAGCTCAGGAGGCCAGCTGTCCTGAGGATAACCAGGTCTTACCGGTCGACACTGAGGCAAAGAAGGTGTTAAGTACCTCAGCCTTTTCATCACCTTTGGTGACTATATTTCCCACTTGCAACCAAGAAAGAATTCCTTGGTCCTCCTTCTGTTATTAATGTATTTATGAAAACACATTTTATTATTCTCTACAGAAGTAGGCAGATTAAGTTCTAACTGAACTTTCACCAACCTAATTTTCTTTCTGCATGACCTAACAATATCCTTATACAATTTCTGAGTTGTCTTTTGTTGGTTTTACCTTACCAATATTTTTTTCCACACAATTTCTTTTATTCAAGCATAAAAGTATGCTCATCAGAGTGAGGAAAACTGAACTTCTTTAATGCCAATCTCACAAAGCCATTTATATGGTTGACGCACAACTTTTGCTTTTTTTATTAAAGTATCCTTATCTCAACTTAAGAGTATTCTTGCCTTCCTTCTGGTTTCTCACTATCCTACAGGAAAGAGGAGTCAATGAGAGACTGGGTGAGTTCTCTCTGGGGTCAATACACTATACCTACAAAATCCTAAATTTGAGAAAGAAGATAAGCACAATGCTGGACACTGTTGTGTGTGACATGATATGTTTATAGTAGGTTTGGGGTTTTTTTGCTAAAGGAATTTTGCAACTGCTGAGTACAATCTGATGGAAAACTGTTACTGTTCATTTGACAGTGAATCAGAAAACATTGTTCCTCTTTTCAAATCTGCATCTTAGTACACAGCTTAAAAAATAGCTAGACTTTCACATGAAAAAAAACCTAATCACACGAATATAGTAAGAGCATATTAATTTCACCAAAAATCATCCTCGGGAAGTGATTGAAGACAGCTGAAGTGTTTTAAAATAATAAGATGCCCAAATGACTTAACAATACCCGAGATGAGGGTTTAACTTTATACACCAAAGTAGTTTCTTTGAATCCAATGTTTGCAAGATCTGAGCATATATCATGTTATTCATAGGCATAATAACTCTTGGCCTCACTTGTTACTCACTCCATTACTAGTTTTCCTAAAAAAGCACAAGAACTCTTTGAATGGCACAGCTATTCTGAAAATGCATAGTATATTACAGAGAAGAAATCAGTTAATGGTGAGCAAAATTAAAAGACTGTGAAAATCAAGGTACGTTTAACTACAGAATTGCAGCAAGGAATTGCTTAGGTTTTTTTCTATTCCAAGAACCTACACTTTCCCCTGTTCATTCTGGAGAAAAGAATCAACTTATATTGTATAATGACATATTTTCATATTTCAGGGAATCTCATTGTTATTCCAGAGTTAATATTTTCTTTGCCAGAAAAAATACCATCCAGGCATATATCATATCATAAACAAGGCATGTCACTAAGAAATATTACTAATGCATATTTAAAAGGAATAAGTCCTTAAGGCAGAGCTACTCGGTTCATAAGGAATAGTACACACTTTCTCATGTGATGGTCACTTACCACTGTAGGCCTAAAGTGTTCATTATGCTCTTCATCACAAGCCAGTGCATGATCAGTAACTGTTACTGAAATGTACAACATTGCTACAATCAATTCCAGCTTGTTTCTTGGCAACCTTAGACTATTTTCATCACATTTTCACTGTAATTATAGCATTATTTCTAAAATATCATCAAATTACATTTTTCAAGTTCATATACACCATATAGATCCTTTATCATTTATTATTTGACAGTATAATTAATTTATTTGTCTCATTCCTTATTAGAAAAGTTTTTTAGTCTCATGAATTCATATTTTGTGTGCTTGGAGAAGCTTGGAAAGTACAGATGGATTAGCTTACCTGTAAATACTGAATCAAGAGGTCTTAAGATAGATTGAAATATTGGCTCTATCAATGCTTGTAGAGAGAATCTTTTGGAAAAGCAATTAAATCCCTCCTGAAATCCCATCAGACTTGCCAATAATTAGTCTTTAGACAATAACCAGATTGAATGCAACTGCCTTTCCATTTTGTTTGCCCCTGAAATTTCAGTTTCAGACTTCAGTGTACTTAAACAGAAAATTACATTTTTTGACAATGTTCTAGTCTTCTATAAATGACTGGGAATTTCCTCTTGAGAACAAGAAAGTGGCAGGTTTATTGGCATAAAGTCCTCTCTTACTTCAAGGAAACTGATACACTTAAAAGAGTTTCTCTTAAATATTTCTCTTCTAAATGCTCTGTACAAGCAGTTAAGACATGGAAGTTGTCATGGTATATACACATAAGTCAAAGAACAGGTTTCATCAGTCCAAATTACTAAGCCGAATAGGGGACTGTACTAAAATAGCTTAGGGGACTGTAATGATTTTCAAAATGCAGAAGGTTATAGTAGATGACCCTTAATTTCTTATGGTCTTGAACCCTATAATGAAGAACATTGCTCAAAGGTCTGATACTGTCAGACTAATGGGGAGTCAATTTAAGCAGGAGTAATGAGCTGTGTGCCATTTTACAATCTATGCATACCCTAGTTCTTTGTCCGGCAGTAGCAAACCCTTACTATTTATTACACACATATAAAGCCTGATGAGAAACAGTAAGTGCATAAATGAAAGCTGCACATCAAGTACCTTTCTGTCAGGTTGTGCTGACATGTTTCCACTGCCATTCAGATATTTCTGCATTTCAAATTTTCAGTTTAGTTCTATCTTTTCACTATGTTGTGGTTTAACCCCAGCCAGGAACTAAGCCCTATATAGCCACTTGCTCACTCCTTCTGGTGGGTTGGGAGAGAGCTTTACTCTCACAGCTTTACTGTGAGGGCTTTTATTGTGATCATTTAAAGAAACTAGGAAGAATATTAAGAAAATGAGACAAAATAATTTCTCTTTAAATCTTTGCAACATGCCAATTAGTCCACAGTAAGCTTATTGTAACATTTAAATAAAATATCTAAGTCTCAAATCCACCTAAATCCTGTTGTCAGACATGACTTAGGTTAGATTTACAAAGATAAATGTATCTCTAACAGTTTCCTTACAGAAAGTTAGCAGCTGAGATCCAGGCAGTGACAAGTGGAATAAGTGTGATGGAGAGATGAGAAAAGAATTATAACATAAAAAGAATAGCGAAGGACATCTATTTCAGAGATGTAATTGGATATAGTGATTCTAACATAACTCTGAGAATAAAGGCTATATAGCACATCAGAGGCCTTGAATTTCTAAAAATAAACAAAGTAAAAGAGAAGAAAATAAAAGCAAAACAGGCATACTCAGGGAAAAAGGTTAACTATAAGAAAATAGAAAGTTGTTCTTGATGAAATTGTGATGCCAAGTATATTTTACATCTTGAAAAATACTTAGAAAGCATAAGACTTTGCCTCTGTTAGAGGAAATAAATTCTTTCTGTCTGTTTACACTTAACTGTCTCCAGAGATTCGTAAAGTTTTGACAGCAACTCTCTGAGTAGTGGAATGACAAAACAAAATACAGTTGTCATTTCAGACACCAACAGTAAGAAACTAAACTTCTTTTTCATGAACTATCGTTCTTGCAGCCAAACTCTGCTGTCAGATACAAATATGGCATTTCATGTGATGACAACATTAAGCACAAAGAGAAAGTGAAAGAAAAGTTTTCCATGAAATAAAATATATGAAAGATCAACACAATAAATATAAAAGGATGTAAGAGAAGAATTATGATTATCCTGTTATTTTTGGAAGCACACTTCCACTAGAAGTACATCATATTCTGGTACAAGAGAAGAATAAATCTAATTGAACTTATGTACTTAAAGGATTATGTTAGACAAAAAGTCAGTAATAAAGTTTGGTGTGAATACTGCATATGCTGTTAGATAAGTTAGTATTTCCTCTCACAAAGTCTATGCAATTTTTAGAACATATTTTATAATACATATAAAAGTGACTAAATTATGGAATAATTCAGACCACAGTAGAGTGGAGTGGAGGGGAAATTGTATTCCTTGCCTGTTGATATTTCATACTTTTTTAAAATACTGCTGTGCTTTACTCAGGCGAAGTTGTAAATACTTTCTTTACAAAACTTGTTGAAGTGTTTCTTTTTTTGTTTTGCTTGGGAAGAAAGTGACAGATGAATCAATCACCAGAATACTCAGTGGAAGGTAGACCACAGAGTCACAGAAAGGCAGATTCCAGCAACTTTCAGAGGCAGGTGGCACTAAGATGGGTTCTAGTTACTCTTCTCCTCCTTTGTTTTGGCTTTGCTATAAATGCCAGCCTAGGGAACACTTCAGGAACATTTTGTTAAGCTTATGTAATTTTGCAAAAGTTGAAATTTTCCCATTAAAAAACCCCTAAGTTCGTAAAAATAATCACAAAATATTTCAGATTCTATCTACTTCCAGAAAAATCTTTCATATTTTTGCAATATGTCCAGGCATAAGACATACAGCTCAATAACCAGATTATTTATAATATCTTGAACTCAGATTTTTCTGGTCATAGAGAAGCCGAGAACACTTGTTACAACAAAAGATTATTGAACTTGTTTTCTGTGGTTGTATCACTTCTTTCTTCCAAGTAAATATTTCTCATGATCAGAATCAAGATACTTGGATATATCTAGCATTATTTTGTCTTTTATAGTAAACTTGGGTGTGATGCTGCATCACTTGCTTTGTAAGTTAGACACTACTGGTAGTTGTACAAGATACAAAGGTTGGAGTCTTTTGCATTTAGAAATGCCTTTGGCAGACAAAAAAAAAAATGGGCAATGTTGTTGTGCACAGATTTTAACTATATTGAGTTCAGTTTCAACAAGAGAAACATCTCAACTCAATACTGTGCTCCTGAGTTTTTCCTTTTAAATATCTATCTTGCGGGAGCAAGAAACTATCACTTCTGGGTTAATCCTCTTCAAGAAACAAAGACAGGTGAGGTTTATCCACTTATTAAGGGAATTCATTTTGTTTCAAAACTTTTGACATGCTTCTAAAAATCAATCTCAATAAATGTCAAGGAACATAGAGGTTATTTGTCTGTGATCAATTTTTATGCGACAAAATAATGAAATGGTGAGAAATGAATTTCTTTAGTAACACAAATTATTCTGAGAAAGATGTTCTAGATATTCTGGGTCTATATGAAATTGTATTATTTGTTTAGTGAAAAACAGAGTGGTGAAAATTATTACTTTTCTGTCATAGCCTTGGAAGATATATGCTTGGTTTTGTATTGTCCTCTTTCACACATAGTCTTTTCCCAAGGGTTTATCCAATTTTTAAGTTGATTTTCGGTAGTCAGACTATCACAATGTGTGTTTGAATTACTTCAATGTGTCATATGGAAAGACTGAAGAGATAGTATTATTTTTCCCTTGGTGGAGTTTTTTCTTTCTGTATACTTCATCCTGTTTTACACCTCATCAGTTTTGGATCAGAACAGATTAAAAACATACGGAACAAGAAAGATATTCACAATACAATCTGTGGATATTCAGCAAATTATGAAAAATTTTTTGATCTTACTTTGGTTCTTGAAATCACAGAGTTATTAATGGGAAATACCTTCTAGACATCCCTTTTCACCTATTATTTCCCTGAAATGGAAGATTCGATATTTGTCTCCTTAAATTACAATATTTTTTATTATGATTGATGAGGTTTATATTATGGACATTTTTTGTTATTTCTCTCACACATTTGCCAGAATTTTGGATTCAAAAAAGGTTTTTCATTTTTTTCATACTTGATGTTTCATTTTCATTTAAATAATAGTAATTTTTTTTTCTTCTCTTAATTTTATTGTCATATTGTTGAGACTGTATAATCCAGAAAATAAGAAGTGGTAGGATTTATCCTACCTACACATCTAATATAAGTCAAATTCATTTTGTCCTAGGATGCAATTTGGTTTGTGTTTGTTGGTTTGTTTTTAAATTAAATAACTTAGATTCAGTTAGTTTAATTCAGGCCAGCTGAATCCCACCATTCTGAAGTGAGTAGAGGTAAACAGTTTTAGCCAAATTTTGTGAAACAAACAAAGAAAAAAACTGAAACCAGGTATTAGAAGAATTTTTTTTATGGATTACCCATTTCAAATCTTCCTCTTTAAAGAGAAACCTTGAAAAAAATTAACACTAATTGTGGACCATTGCCATAGCCTGGGGAAGGAAAGGCAACAACAGCACAAGGGTTCTTGCTCTGCTGTAGGTCTTTATTGTGGAAGGGTGTGAACAGTAACAGAGGCAAGGATGCTGTCCCCAGCTGAGGGGAGAACTACCACTTATGTAGGGTCAGGGATGGAAAGGGCTAGAACTTGGGAGGAGCATGGGGCTGACAGGGTAGCACAAACAATGAGGAATTTAGGAACTAAATGAAGTAATCAAGGACCAATAACAAGGAATGGGGGATATGGCAGGACTGCCCACAATGCGGCAAATCCTAGCCAATTAGGGAAAGGGAAAACTGTGAGGGGACTAACAAGTTAGGATATGCCCTAATACAATATAATGAATATAACTGGGGTACATAATTTTTAAAACAACATGCATTAACAATAAACACTAAAGCATCAACTAAATAGCACAAAACACAGTCTTTAACTATGGTTCAGGCCTTGATGGCCTGTAAAAGTCTCTGCTGTTAATAAAGTCCTCTCTAGTATTTTTCATCGATGGCACACCATTTCTTGAACTCTTCTTTTCTCCTCTTCTTATCCTCCTCAGACCATAATTTCAGATTAAATCCTAGGGGTTTTTTCATTTAGAAATTTAACAAAAACATTTACTCTAGTTAAAATGAAACCCAACTTGCTGTTCCCAAAAACATGACTTTAACATATTTTAACAATTTCAAAAAATGATGAATGTAGTCCCTTAGCAGTGCTCTATCTCATGCTGGATGTGAAAATTTCAATTGTGTCATCATATAACATTCAGTAGCAGACTGTGAATTTCCAGGTTTTTTTCAGACTGCCATGCCTTCTTCTTATCTCATGATATAACTGCTGGTTCTTGAAATATTATCTTACTTCAGAAAGATTTAGAATTTGCCTTTTGTCTCTCAAAGGCGGAAAATGTACGTCTTTCCATATTATACCCTGTGTGCTGCATATTGTGTATGTTGTATATACAATATATACAATTAGTACATATTGTATATACCAGTGAACTGCATGTTCTTTGACTCCATACCTGCATGAAATGTCTTGGGGGAATCTTTGTTTCATGAATGTGCCATCTCTTAATGCTTATATAGGAGATTGTATTAATTTTTTTTCAGTTTTATGGTTACACTACCTAAGTAACATGAATAGATTTTCATAGTATCTTTACAAGGAACATATTTTTTCTCTCCCCCATTCTTCTACTATGTTTTAATTTAATTTGTCTTCAGGTATTACTACCAGTGTAAATTCTGTTTCCATTTACAATGTAAACATCTAACTCTAAAAACACTGTCTTTGAAAGAATACATTAAAAACGCTTTGATTAGTGTTTGGGTTTTTTTCCTAAGTTTACTGAATTTGCTTAAACAATGTTAGAAAACACTACATTTCTCAGGGCATATAAATAATTGAATCATTAAGTGTCTTTTTAGCTTAGGAGAAAGTTATAGTATAGTCCATCTGGTTAATCTAACAATAATGTCTAGTAAAGGTATCATGAGTTTGTGCTAGAAAGAAGAAATAAGGGCATGCCCTGCTTTTCAAATGGTTGCTCAGCTTGGCTGATTGGTATTGACCAAATAATTTCAATTATTAAAATGCTATTAAAAATGTTCCTTAGTGAAATCTTGAAGGAGCATTGATTTAAAACAGAAATGGCTTTTGACTTTGACTCCCATAACATATTCATAGACAAACTAATAAAATGTAGGCTAGATATGTGGGCAATGAGCTGGATTGAAAACTGATTGAAATGCCAGGCCCAGAGAATCAGTGACACTGGAGGCCAGCCACTAGTGAAGCAGTACCACAGGGGTTGACATTTGGGTCAATATTGTTTAACATCCCAAATAATGGCCTGGTATATGGCACAAAAGTATACCCTTAGCAATGCTGAATGCAATGCAAAACTGGGAAAAGTGACTCATATACTAAATGGTTGTTCTGCCATTCAGAGCAACCTTGACAGTCAGGAAAAATAGTGGACAGGAACCTCTCAAAGTTGAACAGAGGGAAATGCAAACAACCCAGGGAGGAATAGACTGAAGCACAAGAAGCCTCTGGGTGCTCACTGACAAGAAAGTAATTTTACTGCAAAGACTCTGGGGACCCTGGTGTACACCAAGCTGAATGTGAGGCAGCAATGGGACGCTGGAGAACAGAGCTTCCTGAGCTGAATTAGGAAGAGAAAGAGAGGCTCAGTGGGAATCTTCTCATGGTGTACCTAGTAAAGTAAAGTAATGAAGTAAAGAAACAAACAGAATCATCATGGTGGTAATCAGTGAAAATACAGGAGGCAATGAGTACAGTCTGATACACCGGGATTTCTACTTAATCTGTCTGCTGTGGGTATGGTCACACACTGGAACAAGTTACCTTCTCTTCCAGATCATCTGTTCTTAGATTTGAAACCTGAGTAATCTGCTCTAGCTGATCTACTTTGAAAAAGGTGTTGAATCAGGTGATCTCCACAGATCATTTCCAACCTCAGTTTTTCTGTGACACTCTTATCTTCTTCATTCTACTGCAATACTTCCATTTTCCTTTCTCTTCCTCTTATTCCACCACATCCTTTTAAAACCCCTTCTGATTTCCTAGGTTTTGTCTCCCAGATTGTGTACATCTCTTACAAGGCTCAGATTTATGCCTTGTTTGCATGCGAGCTCTTGCTGTTGTATATGCCTTCCAACAAAGTATAAAGAAAGCTTTCTGGCAGAACACAGCTCCATAATGTGCTGCCTGCACCTAGTGATGTAGTGCATCATCAAGCTGTGAATAGCAGATGAAGCTTACAGCAGCCTCAGTGCCCCAGTTAATTGTTTGTTCAAGTACCAAAACAGAGCTGACACCTGTGAAAACTTGGCTTGTGTTTTTTTGTCAACACATATGCATCACCCATAAATGTCTTGTTGATACTTAATAGAAGAGATTCATCCGTGGAATATCTGTTACATACTTGCCTCTAATAGATGTTCTAAAATGAAGAGAGATTGCAGCACAACAAGGTATCATTCCTTATGAATTACAGTATGTCTGCTTTATGACAAAGAGCCATAAAATTGGTATTGATGATTGATCAGTGTTATTTTAGCTGCCTAAGGTTTAAACTACACAGTTTGAACAGCAAGAAGAATTATCTGACTATACAGGCTGTAAAATCATCTTCCATGGTGCTAGTTCCCAGTACATTCCAATAGTTTAATAAACTTGTTTACCTTGGTATTTTCATTGATTAGCTCATTTATAACTGTGTCAATAATGACTTCATTACTCTGAGCTCCACAAGTATTTATTATAGGGACATTAAGGTTAAGGTAAACAATTTAAAACTGAATATTTTGAGGTGGAGAAAAGATAAGAAAATAAATCGTTTTCTCATCAAACCCAATGACGACGCAAAAAACCCTTTCATCTGTAACTGGCTATAAAAAAGAAAGTGAGCCTGTAATTGCTTACTGAATAAAGAGGAGGAGGAGGAGGAGATTCTGAGCAGAGTTGAAAGCCAAGAATTTTTGAGTTATTGTTCTGCCACTAACAAAACTTACTAATGTTTTCATATTGTCATGCAGAGTGCTTAAAAATTTGGGATGAGACCCATGAGATTGTATACGTTTTCTACTTGGAGCCCAGCAGTGAAAATTTTTTCAAAAGATTAGGGCCAAGGATAGATTTCAGTCAAAGTAAATATGAAGAGGACTTAGGAGAAGAGAAGGTGAAACTTGAAAGACCCAACCCATTTTCACCTTGCCTTTCTGGAGTAGCTTTACCCAAAATGTGCAACTCAGAATTTAGTTTAAGTTGAAAGAAGCTGCAGCTCTCTGGAACACCTCCACACTGTGTTTGAAGGCAAACTTTTTTTTTCTTTCCAGTATGGTTTCATAAGTACATTAAACTACATCAGTTAGTTCCTGCACTTCTCTCAGACAACAGTAGAGGCCTTTCTGAATATGGATTTACGTACTCTACAAGGTCATAATTTCTAAAAATTTATAAATTTTTTTTTATTTCTTTATTTTTACATTTTACCTATTTTAAATGCTGTAAAAACTTAAGATCTCACAGAAAGAATAATTCATTCGAGATCACAGGATGGATTAATTTCAAAGTTAGAATTTGATTTAAAGTCTAGGTCAGTGTTTAATTTGTATATAGCAAGTTTATTTAGACTCATTATTTTTCTTCCTAATATTTTAATTACAACTTTCATATTATTTGTATTTCAAATTACATGTATTAAATTGGAAGAACTATATTAGTTGCTCTTGTCTTTAACAAGTTTATATTTCCACCGAAGTAAATATATTGCTTTCAACATTCCATAAGAATTCCTCAAGGTCAGGTTAGCATCCTTTCAGGATTATGACTCTTTTTCTTTCCCCTTTTGTTAGTTTACTTTTTATTAATTTTATTTTTGCTGGTTCTGCTCCTCGAGTTTCAGAAAACTTTACAATTATGAAACCAAACATGGACCAGTGCGATGGCGCTGACTGAGACCAAAAATAGCCTGAAACATAATTCTGTAAGCTCTTGTCCACTCCTTTCATCTCAGCTAAGGGTGTAAAACTAGCATTTATCCGTGGTGGAACATAACAGAATATTCTATTACAAAATTTGTGAGTTGCTTTAGCCCAGTACTCAACATTAATTTGTTACAGTAGTTCTACAGGGAATAATATGATCCTGTTCCCCTTTTGTGTAGCTGCAGAAAGCAACCAGGCTTCCCTGTTTGGTAGGCAGCAAAAATTTATATTTGAAATTCAGATAATGGAAGGGACTGTAAATTGTTCTCAGATGAAACTCTTAATAACTAGTAATTACTGTAGGCTACTCAGTCATCCAATGAAAGGAGAAAGTGTTCAATCATGTGTAGTCTAAGAATCCTGCCCTAGAGAAGAAATATCAATTATTTTAAGAAATTAGAAGCAAATATTTAGATCATGAAGATTTTCTCCTATCTGGCACCACTACAGATGGTAAAAAAACATTCAATATAACTAAAAAGGCACTGATTATCTATATAAGATTATTACAAGAATAACCTCATCTTTTACTACCCCCTTCATTTTTCTGATAATTTAAGATTGCAGTTTAAATTCTTGATTTTATCTTGAGGTAAAATTAAAGCAAAATAAATCCTTCTACTTTGGATATCAGACTTCAAAATGTTTTGTAGCCCGCATGCCTATTACCTGCTGGTTTTTACATATGTTAAAAATATGAATCTCATTTCAAAGAAAAACACCAAAACAGATATAGAAATGAGAAAATGAGAAGTATAAGAAGTATAACTTTTTTGTGTGTTTTTTTTCAGTTGAGGTTTGGGTTTTTTTTGTGGGGGGGTTGCTGTTTTGGTTGTGGTTTGTTTTTTGATTGTGTTTTTTTTTTTGGTTGTGGTTTGTTTTTTTGTTTGTTTTGGTTTGGGTTTTTGTTGTTGTTGTTGTTTGGTTTGTTTTTTGTTTTGCTTTGTTTTGTTTTTTCTACCGAATCAATTAAGCTAAACTTCTAAGCTGTTCTAGATTGTCAAAAATAAGTGTTTCAGAACTTAGGTTCATATATGATTCTCTTTTTCAAGGTAGATATTGAGATATACCAGGTTTGGGTAGTATAGTACAGAGGTAGGTATAGGTTAGCTATTGGAGAGTAAATCAGATTCACATATCAGATGCATGAAGCACCTTGTAGTTGCTTCTTCCTGTACATGTAGTGTAAGCAATTAAGTTCCTAACTTCAACATTTTGATTTTGATGCCTAAAATAAATGGAATTAAATAGACCTTCAAATTTATATGTGAAGAGAAGCCAGCCCCACAACCTTCATATCTTTAATACCTACTGTTATATTAGCATCTGGTACGCATAATCAAATAAAAGTAATTTATCTCCTCAGTGACAAAGTCAACTTAAAAATCAACTTTTAAAAGTATGGGTATACTAATTTCTGATCAGTTGCCTAGTAGATTTTTGGAAAGTTGCTTTTTCTTAAAAGAAAGTTGCTTCTTCTTAAAAGCCCTTTGAATTATGGCAATAGCTATTTCTCTTCACTGCGACTTGTGGAAACAAACCCCAAAACTCACAAAGATTATCAAAGCAGGTATGTTTAGTCACAGCACTGGGTGCATGGGGGATATCTCCGCCCAGCATGCACATCCATTGCCTTTTTTCCGCTCCTTTTATGCGATATAGTGCTACATATTCATTAGCTGCATTACATATACATTAGTTGTGTTACAGGGAGCCCCCGGTGGTCCAGGGGAAAATACACTGCACTGTCACTGCAGAGACCCGGGTTCGATTCCCAGTCGGGGCCCCTCCCCGGGCAGATGGAGCTCGTTAGCCCTGTAAGGCAAATCCATCTACGTCCTGAGGACCTCGCTGCCACCGTCCAAGCGTGCTTGGCCCCGGCAGATGAACCTCAGGATTAAAGGGTGGGCTCAGTTCCGCGCACACTGTGTCTCACCTAAAAAATCCAATGCGCAGGCTGGAAGGTGGAAAGACCTTCCCCGTTTCTTCGTTCGCGAAGAGACTGGCCATTATTAGTTGTGTTACATATGCATTAACTGTGTCAGCAAATTCCTGAAAAGTGGGAGGGGAATCATTAACATACACCATTAATGTAACTCCGCCTTGGAAAGCCGCTTGGAGGTCTTCTTTGGAGGTCTTTTGGATGAGGTAAGAAGTCTTCCTCAGCTCTGAACTTTTCACCTTTGCAAGGAACTGCTGAGCTGGCACTGGCTGATCACCTCAAAACCGGTCTCATCTTCAAAGGTCTGTCCTCAAAGCCTCAAAACTCCTTGTGAAAACTCCAAAGTTTTTTGTTCCTACTAGAATCCTCATTATAAAATTAACCATATCCTGTCTATAAGTCAGCATAAGCAAGTGATTTCTTATTTTAACTTAACAATATTCTATCTAAAAATTGGCTCTAGTAACCAACTAAGGCTACAATCTCATGTCATCACTTTATATTTTGATCACCCCTTATCAGCTGGAACAAACTTGCATGATCATCCTTCTTGTGTGCCGGTAGTATCACAATGAAAAGAACACTGAACTTTAAACAAGGGTCAAACCTACTACATTCACAATCATTTTAACACTTTTTACTTTTCATATGAGTTCACAGTATGCCAGTAGAAAACATCACAAAGTACCAGATAAGGCAATGAAAGTTGTTTTAGTTTTTGTTTGTTCTTTTTTTAACAGTTTCTCCAACGAAACTCTTCTCTAGTTTAAATATTGATATGGACATTCATTACCATTGATCCAAATAACTGTTCACTGCCTTCCTACAGTTAGCAATATTGTGTTTCAGCACAGGAAGAGATTATGATTTCCTGTTGCATTGAGGCGTACTCTTAAAAAAACATGTCACTGCGTAGTACTGTGGTAGGATTTTTTCAGAGATATTTTTCCATGCAAACAATATAAAAGCCCTTCCCAATTCCCCCAGTCTTGTACTAAATTTCAAAAATATTTTTCAGGGAGCAGTTTCACATAGGAAAGGTTTAAAGTCACTGCATTAATTGTGACTTGATTGTTCTTTCTTTATGTAACATTGTAGAACTGAATGATTTGGGTTTTTTCCTCCAGTCTAATTGATGGAGAAGCAGATGAAAGTAGAGTGCTTTACTAAGTGAATGAACAGTGCAGTGTATGTAGAAAAAATGCCACTAATCCTTAAGGAATTCATAAAACGGCAATGTGCCAACAAATTACAGTATGAGTGGATTGACAGAAAAATATAAAAAGATTCTGCAGAGTTGTATAGTGAACTAGAATACATTTAGTGTTTGAATAGGGCAACTATGTGGATAATTAAACACAAAGTCATTTAGTTTCTGTAGTTTGACATGATTCTCAAGCATGAATGACAGTTAGAGAGGAACATATATTACCTCATGGTGGTGTTTATTCCATGTATTATTAAGCACCTAATTTAACTTATCATTGATCTTCTACTTTTCCTCCCAGTAGCTTCCAGTCATTTCTTGCTATTTCTTGTTTTATTTAATGGCAGTGCTGGGGCAGGACTGTGGTAGAGTGCTGCATGTGACATCCCACGAACAACTTCAATGTAGAGTAGCAGTGACATATTAGATGCAAAACACACAGTAATAGCAAGCAATAGTAAATAGCCTGGAATTATCCTTTCCCTTTAAAAACAACAACAGAAAAAAACCCCAAACAAATACTAGTTTAGACCATACTAAGAGCAGGGGTTGGAGAAAGTAATTGTATTTAAAACAGTATCATTAGCACACATGATGTTCGCAGCAATTTGATCTTCAGAAGACATCATCTTAACTCTTCTAAACATGTTGCAATTGGTACAACTTCAGGTATTATATTATTTACTCTCTTTTTATTCAATTGTTCTTCAGGTTACCTAACACTGACTTCTCTGTTCTTCTCTTCTGTCCTTATTTGTAGCCTTGTCAATTTGCTTCACATAGAGCAGTTTCTTTGTCACTCTGCTCCCAAAGGTTTTCCATTAATTTGATATGCGAGAAAAATTTCTTTCTTTTTTTTTTTCTTTCTGTGATTGCAGTCATCTATATTTGTAAGTTATTTTAACTTCAAAGGATTTTGATGTGTGACATTGCATTCCCATACCTAAATGAAGCCACCTGGATTCACTCTAACTCAGGTCTTGGTCCATGGATCTTACAAAAGGCACATTGTCTATTTTTGTCTTCTCAGTCAGGACAACACTGACTTGGTCAATAGTGACTGACTGTCTACTCTCCTCTGGAGATGACTTTTATTCCATGTAAAATAAATATAGATAAAATATTTTGAGATAGATTATGATATAACACAATTTAGACCTGATTATTTTATACTGATGATTTTACTTTCCTTTTAATATTTAAGATGCTTATATTAGCAATACTAAAAAGAATTTATAAGGCACATCTGTTCTACCATATGTAACAAAGCAGGATTATATGCATAATATTTGTGAAAAAAAAAATCTCCAAATAATAATGACCATAAAATTTTGGTTTGAAGGTCCAGCACAAAAATTTGGAATGACAGAGTAATATCAGTGAAAGTTTAGAATCTAGTCTGTAGTTAGTAAAAGCAGACCTAAGAAAACTGCAAGTTACCTGATAATAAGATATTCTCCTACTGCAAATAGGATGACTATGTTCCAAGCAGTTGGAAATTATCATATTTCTTTCCTCAGCTAAAATTTAACTCAGCTGCCAGGGCATTGGAATAACTGTCATTTCCTTAGTAAATTCTTTTCCCTGCCTTACTCTTGGAACAGTGCAATCTAATAAAGAATTAGTTTGGGGGCAAAAAATGATGAGAGGGACCATTTAGTAGGAATAGTGAATGAGGAAAAAAAAAGTTTGAAAAAGTTCTTTGCAATTCTATAGGGTGACACTCCCCAGAGTGAGGGAGATGAAATTTTATAGCTTCTTGGATGGTTTGGAAGGAATGCTTTTAAACAGAAGGTTCCTGTGAATTTTTACAAAGATTAAATTAAAATTGTAAGATCAAATCAGAACTGGGTTATGAATTTCTATAAAGCTCGGGCTATACTGTATAACATATACATGTGTCTATGCTTGATACTAGCACATTTAGATTTCATTAAAGTATGAAACTACACTATTTGAAACAGATATACAATCAGTACATACACACTAGAAAAACAAAACACATGTACAACTTCTAACTTTCTAGTAGAGCGTACTTGATATTTG
>NW_020955869.1:115367-116712 GCF_003031625.1 Empidonax traillii
AAGCTCGGGCTATACTGTATAACATATACATGTGTCTATGCTTGATACTAGCACATTTAGATTTCATTAAAGTATGAAACTACACTATTTGAAACAGATATACAATCAGTACATACACACTAGAAAAACAAAACACATGTACAACTTCTAACTTTCTAGTAGAGCGTACTTGATATTTGTACATTATGCCTCTTTTATTTTTGTATTTATAGATCAAACAAGAAAGTCCCAGCCTTCCAATGAACCCCTCTTCCATCCTCTCTTGCCCAGGAAACAATACAATAAATGCAGTACAGCACATATATTAACAGTTGATTTCTGTAACCTTTCATATTCCCAAAGTGTCTTACAGTTTTCAGAATCTTATGGATTCTAGTCAATTTTTTCTAGTACACTACTTTCAAGCAAGCTTCAGTCGATCTGACCTTTCATCAAAACTTGGTTTCTGTTTGACTTTGAAGTGTTATTTTTGATGTATTGGTCAATGGTAAACTTAGGTCAAGATTTTACAACCTATTATACTCAAAATAGATGTAGTCAGGACTCATACAAGCATCATGAAAAGTCTACAGTAAGAAACACAGCACAAGTTAATAAAACACATGAGTTAAGATAGTAGCTACAATCATGAATTTTCTATATTCCATAAAGCACAGTATGAATACCTTGATGATCTAGCTTTTCTATCTAACAGGTTTAGACGTCTAAGTCAAAGCCGGTAAGTCTTTGCTGGCTGAACAAACAATAGTCATGATAGTCATGTCATTCTGCAGTATGTGGCTAAAGCAGGTAAAGAGAATTGCCACTTTAAGATACTTACGTATTTCTGGAGCTATTTGTGTTTTTCTTTAGATCTGTCAAGAATGAAAAGGTCCCATACTACTTAGCTTATTCTTAGGTTATTGACAGTCCAGCTATCCAAATCTGCATGATGAATACCATATATTAAGAGCAACTACATCAGTCATTTTGAGTTTTGAAAAACTGTAAATGTATATTTTTGTACTGTTTTACATAATGAAATGTCCTTTTTCTGAGGAAGATGTCTGAATTGAAATACTTTTTAAAATAAATGTACGTAGAAAGAATATCTTGTTATGAAAAGTGGTTTTGTTGTCGTGGTTTTGCTCTGGGTCAATTTTGCTTTCCACCCCCTACATAATTACCACTAGTTGAGAGAAGGTATTTGCAGACAAAAGAGAGACAGGATTTGGGGAAAACAGTATATACATTTATTACTAGTAAAATAAAAACTACTAATAAGTAAAAGATTAAAGAATTATATCTATAGCAATTTCTACTCAAGTTAAAGTGCTATATATATTTACACAAAAATACTTCTTCC
>NW_020955869.1:119270-120999 GCF_003031625.1 Empidonax traillii
ACTTAATCATTGTGACCTCTTCAAGGGGGAGAGAAATAGCTATTTTATAATAAGTAATTTAAAAAAAAAATAGTTGTATAGAAATATGACATTTATACTTGTATTGGTGAGAAGTCTTGGAAAAAAAAAAACACCTGTAATAAACAAGATTTACAATTCAGAAAAGAAGGGGGAACATTAAAGAAAAAATCACTAAAATGATGATGGTTATGGTTGGAATTTAGTCTTTGATATACATATATAAACCCGAATATGGAGATACTCTGGCTTCACTAACACTTTTCAAGTCAGATTCTGAATTCTAATTTTAATTTCATTGAGAAATGTAATGCTGAGATGATGCTTACTGACTTACTATCTTCATCATTCTGTTAATATTGACAGAAACTGGACATTTTTCCTGGCAAAATGAAGAAGTTATTGTAACACAATGTGTGAAAAGCTGTACTTTATCCTGTATCACAACCTGGAAATACAAGGAAGTGAGCTCTTTTCAACTCCCATTCCCACTTATGACTATAGTGATAAATTAGGATATGAAAAACATTGTCCTTTTTTTTTAAATTTAATTGAAGACTGACAAGAATAAAATTCTTCAATAACCGCAATTATAAAAATGGCACTTTGAATTTCAGTTCCTTAGGTCAGATTTTCAGTAGTCTCAAACTCACCAGTTCCTATCTAAACACTTATCTAATTAGTTGTATTTCTGCTCCATTTTAGTTATTCCTGTTGCTTTCCTGTAATAAATTTAGTCGATTTGCTACCATTCTTTCGTTAGTTCTGACTGTCACATAATGTAAACATAGAGTAATAAGGTCTGATTCATTTATTAGTCAATGTAGATGAACACTCATATGCAAACATAGGGGAGTACCTCCAATAATAAACACCTAGAGTTTTTATTAAACACCTAGAGTTTTTATTACAGATGTTATGTGGGTTTTGTTATTGTTACTACTATATCAATCTTACATTGTCAAACCAATGTGAAAATGTTTGAGGAGACATCTACAGCCTGCAGCTAAGTGCATGAAGGCAATTAAAATAATAAGACATCCCTTTTTAGGGATCCCAGCAACAGAAATCAAATAATGACTTTTATTATATTAACCTAAGGTTGACATTAACTTTGACTTGTGAATGCATAGCATATTAAAGAATACATTATGCAGAGAAAGGAGCTCTTACTCTCTTGTTTGGTTTGCTGTACCATGGGACAAATGTGTCAGACAGGACAGAAACACTGTTCCCAGTGAGGTAGACTGTTACACCCACACAGAGAAATTCAAAAAGCTTTACATAGGTCGAGCCTAAATTAATGAAAGGATAGATACATGAACAAAGCCAACACTGGAGTGTCAGGGACTCAGGTATAATATTGAAAGGACAGTGATATGCATACATTTCTGTTTGCTGAGCTGTCAGGTTACAGATATATTTGTTTATGTACTCCTTAAAAAAGTGAACAAACAAGACATTTCACTACTGGGAACACTGGCTGATAACCACTTGTTCATCTCTGGTGCACAAAAAAAATATACATGTGATCAAAGTATAAAACACTTTCTTTAACATAGTTTAGGTCAAGGTAATTTAGGTGTGACCTAATTGTGGCCTTCCAGTACCTGAAGGGAGCCTACAAGAAAGATGGAGAGGGAATTTTTATTAAAGCGCACAGTGACTGGACAAGGGGAAATGGTTTCAAACTGAAATAGAGTAGGTTTAG
>NW_020955869.1:121348-132996 GCF_003031625.1 Empidonax traillii
TCAAAGTATAAAACACTTTCTTTAACATAGTTTAGGTCAAGGTAATTTAGGTGTGACCTAATTGTGGCCTTCCAGTACCTGAAGGGAGCCTACAAGAAAGATGGAGAGGGAATTTTTATTAAAGCGCACAGTGACTGGACAAGGGGAAATGGTTTCAAACTGAAATAGAGTAGGTTTAGATTAGATATTAGGGAGAATACTGTCAGAGTGGTGGGGCACTGGAACAGGTTGCCCAGAGAAGTTGTGGATGCGCCATGCCTGGCGATGTTTAAGGTCAGGTTAGATGGGGCCCTGAGCAGTTTGGTCTAGTGAAAGGTGTCCCTGCCCATGGTGAGGGGGGTTGGAGTTAGATGGTCTTTAAGGTCCCTTAAAACCCAGACCATTCTAAGATACGATGATATTTCAGCGTAATAATATAGGAATAATATTGTGTGTATGGTAGTGGTAAAAAAAAAAAAGATATAGAGATTTTTTTCTAACAGACCTATGACTTTCTCAGGGAGTAGACACAGAACACACATCTGATGGCTGATCAGTACCCTCAGTCCACAGAAATTTACAGAAAAGTAAATGCTGTTCTTTAGCAGGTATACAGTAACAAGCGTTTTTTGCAATTTGAATATACTTTGCCCTTTCCTACTACTAAGGGTTTTCCTTATCACTATAATCATGCCAGGAAATTTAGAAAAAAAAAATATGAGTGTCTTTCTGGCCCCAAAGGGAAGCAGAACAAATATATATAACTTGTAACCATGTAAATAAGCTCTCTGTTTTCATTTTTCTATTAAAAAAAACATAATTCTCCACTGCAGGGTGCTGAGTTCACACCCAGGCACTGTCTGAGACAGGCACAGGGTCAACAAATCGTAGAACTATTTTTTGTTGGAGGTTGCCTCACTCACCCTGCTGCTCAGAGCAGGGCAAATTTAGTTAGTGTCCATCCCCTCATCCTAATTATTGATTTATAGTTCACAGTTCCATGGGAAACATTCTGGAGGGGCTTGACACACACCTGTAAAACTTCAGATGTTGTCACTAGTGTTATCCATATCATGGAGTAGAAGATCTCCATTTTAGGGTAAACAAGCCAGCATTTTTCAAGAGCTCTGTATCTCCACTGTATCTCTCTGTTAACTCACTCTAAAAGGCACTTTAACTTCTGATAGAAAAACCACAGAGAAGTGCTCTTATCCCTCAGCTGGGGTAGTCAGAACTTAGAGCAGCTGGGGCAGACATGATCTCCAGAACTTCATTAACAATTATTTCTGGTCTAGAATCATTATTTGATAATGTTTCAATTAAAACTTGTAAAATGAAAACTGAGTAATACTTTCAAGAGATTTTGTTTTCTCTAAGGCACTCCTATTATTTTGTAGCCAGGAGAGAGCTTAAAATTGCTGTCCTCTGAATTATTGCAGAATGACATGTGGAGCTGAAATAGCTTAATAATATGCCTATAACAGCAACTCTGCCAATTACATCTCAGATGTGCATGAAGGATAAATAAACCAGCAATCTCACTCCATTTTGCAATGACAAATTAAATGTCTGGTTTATTAAAGATATGTCTAAATAGAGGCATTGTTCTGTGGCCTGAACACAGACAGCAGGCTAACATTTCCTGATTTTTAATCAAGGTAAGATAATTGATCTGTGAAAACGTCATTTTAATCTATGCAGAAAACAACAAACTAACACAATGATTCCCTGGGGTCCTTTTGAGAATTGTTTGGTATATGTCAGATACCTAGTGTAAGTTGAATGATAACTGCATTTGGAGGTGCTTAGGAGCTTTGAAGACAGAAATGAAATCATTTTACTTGTAGCTAAACTGTGAGATTTCAAAAAAGTTACTCTGTTCTCATTTTGTCTTGCCATGGGAGGGTTTGTTTATCGCATCTGTGTGCTTCCATATAATGTCCTAAACACTAATCACTGAAAATACACTTCTCTGACAGAGGCTTTTCATTTCGTCTTCACAATCTTCCATCTACAGAGCACAGACCAATTCAGCTCTGATCTGAAATTTTGTTCATGATAACATTCACAAAAGTGAATAGAAACTGCATCTACATCACACATTGAATAGGAATGTCCTCTGTTTTCATACTTGCATCCTTCAGACTCAAGAAATCCAGACATCAGAACAGTTATTCACTCTCTAATCGAATTCAGGCTTTATTATTACGGTATATGTCTTTTGTTCATTAAATTTGATTCATCTTCACATTCATTTTTTGTTAGAAAACTATGAACTTATCAACATATTGTATTTTTTCCACAAAGGGTTTATATAGTAAAGTAAGAAAAATAAGTCCATCCATTCTCACTTTGAGACATTGTTTGAAAGTAGTAAGCTGAGCCTGCTTCAGTTGTGGAGTCCAATATGAGCTATTAGAAGGATAAATGACAGATAAAGTTATTGTATTAAATGGATCAATAAAGCATTAGTATTTGACCTAATTTCTTTTTGTTTCTTATCTGAAAAACGAAGCCTAGGTAATATTTAAAAACATCAAGAAATATTTAACCACTTGTTATTTAATATAAAGTCTGAGAATATTCAATTTCAAAATAATTTGTTGTAAAGTGAAATTAATTATTATGTGGACAGTTATAATTTATGTACCGAGCTAACTTTCCAAAAATTTTCACTATCAAAGCATAAATATGGCAAATTCACAAACATTGATAAATGTTTCTTCTATTGTTCCTAAAGTCAAAGATTTATTACAAAAAAATGTGTTTACTTCAAATTAACATATGCAGCATATTTTTACCATGCTTACCATTACTCCTATGTGGCAGACCCTATAAGCGGATCTAAAGTATAGTCGTATGATAAAACTAAAATGCATCATGAAAAAGCAGATGGTTAATTGTATTAGAACCCTTAGAAGCACTATTAGAATGTAAATATATTTGCATATCTAAGTAACTTGACTGCATTACCAGATTTTGTTCATTTAATCAATAAATATGATTAAAAACTTGTGCTGGTTTTGGCTGGGGTAGAGTTAATTTTCTTCAAAATGGCTGTATGGGGCTGTGTTTTGGATTTGTGCTGAACACAGGGTTGATAATACAAAGATGTTTTTGTTATTGCTGAGCAGAGCTTACACAGAGCCAAGGCCTTTTCTGCTTTTCCTACTGCCACACTGGCAAGGAGGCTGGGAGGAAAACACAGGGGGGACAGGTAACCCAAACTGACCAAAGAGATATTCCGTAACATCATGTTCAGTATAAAAAGTGGGGGGAGGAAGGAGGAAGGAGAGATGTCTAGAGTGATGCCACTTGTCTTCCCAAGTAACTGTTAGGCATGATGGGGTCCTGCTTTACTGGGGATGGATGAACATCTGCCTGCATATGGGAAGCAGTGAATTAATTCCTTGTTTTGCTTTGCCATGTGCCCAGCTTTTGCTTTTGCTATAAAATTGTCTTCATCTGAACCCATAAGTTTTCTGGCTTTTACTCTTCCAGTTCCTTCCCCAACCTCGCTGGCGGTGGAGTGAGTGAGCAGCTGTGTATGGCTCGATGGCTGGCTGGAGCTAAAGCACAACAACTGCAAAAGCAGACCCCAAAATCTTAAGTCCACTGGTTTTCTAGTCATCTCTTCCTTCTACTGATCTACAAAATTATCCTCCCTGGTACTGAATTTTACCTTGGTTCATGACTATATTATTTACTGTCCTTGTCTAATGTCTAGCTTCATGTTTAAGATCTTTGCCTGGCATGAATGAGCTATGACAAAACTATGTTCCCTCAAGTAGTGCTGAGCTTAGAATATTTTTTCTAATTCCTTGACAAATACTCAAAGAGAAAATGGAAATATATTACCATTTTAATGCAAAGGAATTTCTTGCATATTTAAATGGAATTTAAATGTCTTCTTGACTACTTCTGAACTTCTCAAGCTTGTAGTTCCAGCTCAAACAGAAAGGCAAATTTCTAAGTTCAAAAACCAATATCTGTAGGTGTCCAAAGGTACAAGAATTGACTTCTTTGTCCAAAACAAAGCCAGGCATCTCAAGGCTTGTCATCTCTGGGTGTCACATAGTCCGGATGGCTGCCTTCAGCTAAAGCATCTGTTTCCATCAGATGCCACTCTATAAGCTACACTCTGAGCCCCAAAGGATTTGATATCCATTTTCCATTACCTTGTGTCATGTTACAAAAGGACTCTATTGCACTCAGGGTGGGAGGAAAAATACATATTTCTGTATCTTCTATTGATATCTTTCCCAATTGCACAAAGCATTTTAATATTAACTGGGGAAAAAAATACAGATCACAGAATGGTTGCCCCTAGTCTCAAGAACTTACTTCATAAAGGTAAGACAATTAAAGACATTTTGTTTCTCCATCTTTTTGCTCAGTATTAACCCCAGCAGAGCTCTCTTCTAAACGAAGTGACAAAGCTGCTTATTGGAGATGTGTTTATATTGCCATATTTTGAAATATTGCATGTCACATCTGAGCCATCTTCTCAAAATTTATCAGCAGCTACTGCCTCATGACCAAATTGTTATATGTCTCAATAAGCAAGAGAGCCAGCCTTAATTCCATTTTTCTTATTAAATTGAAGTATGATGTATAGGGCCCAGAAAAAAAATCTCAATTTTTTTTGAAAATGAATTAATAAGAGTTTTAGGAATCAGTGTTGCTAATAGGATTCCAGATACTAACCAAAGTGGATTAACCAATGAAATGGAAAACCACTATGTAGGTAAAGTAACAGCATACACAGGAAAGCTGACATTGTACATACATCTATGAGCCTTAAACAAAGCGATCAAGCAAAAATTTTAACTGATGCCCAGATTTGTGATGTAACAAACAGATTAACTGATGTCAGCAGTTTAAGCACTCTGAATAGCTCTTCAGAGTACTGTCCGAAGAAATGTCAGTGTTAAAGTACATTTATTACCTCACTGGGGAGATATAGATTCACTCAGTTACCCTTTGATTTTTGAGCTCAACAGCTTTTATAGAAGCACAGTCATTATATAAATTACATGTTTAAAATGGTTTCACCTTGATGAGATTAAAAAAGTCTTTTCAAGATGTGCATTTCAGTTGTTTGACCTACCACAGAATTTGAAACCTGGAAATTAATATTAAAGAAGAATAAGAAATGGATTATCAGGAAAATATCAGAAACTGGAATTTAATTTGAATTTTTCTCATGATTATATTTGTTTGACTAGAAGAAAACACAATTATTTTCATACTTTTTTTTGGTACCGTAAAGTCTTGGCACAATTTATTCTTAGTTACTCTACTGAGATAACATCATATTTGTTTATTTGAAAGTTCTTTAAATAATTTTTCAAGTATTTTGGAGGGAAATAAAATAATAAACTTATTATTTGACACTTGCACAACACTCTCCACACTCTGAAAGTGCTAATTTGATTAGGAAATTTTCTAAAAGTGTCTCTACTTAAGAATATAAAACATGAAATTGCTGAAATTTGATGATTACAGTTATTAAAAGGCAATGAATTAAAGCAAGACATCTTGCTCTTCAGGCCAGAAAACCACTTGACTGAAGACTGGTACTAATAAATGTGTAAGCCAGATTACTTTGAAATTAATGAGTAAAAATGAAGGAAATTACTTGATCAAACTGTTAATTGGAAAAATTTTCATGTTTCAAAAAAGCAATTTTTGTCACAGAGCAAGACAGTTTAGTGAATAGTCCAATGTCTAGAATACTTGCCAGTGATTAAAAAGATTCAGGTTCAAGATTACCTAAATCATGGATCAAGGTAAAGACACAGAGATCAACAATTACCATCATGGGCAAAATAGACTTGACATAGGTAAATTAATTTATTACCAATTACAACACAGTAGAAAAATGAGAAACAAAGATCAAGATTTCAAAAACCTATTTTCACCCTCACTCCATTCTCAGGCTCAATTTCACTTCTTCATTCCTAACTTCTCTACTCTCCCACTCCAAGTGATGCTGCAGGAATGGAAATGGAGTCCATAAAAGCTTCTCTTTGCACTTTTACCCTGTTCCAGTATTTGTTCTTCCCTTGCTCTGCAGCCTTTCAGAATAAAACTACTACAGCATGGGCTCACCATGTACAGATATTGTTCCATCCTCTTCACTGGCTGTAGGAAAATCTCTAGTCTGGTACCTAGAACAACTCCTCCTCTCATCTTGGTGTTTTGACTGCTGATTCTCTTATGTTGATTTGGTTGTTTTTTTCCTTCCTGCTCCCTAGGCATTTTGGCTCTTTCATAAATCCATTCTCACAAAGGTGCCACCAGTGTAGCTGAAGGGCTCAGCTGCATCCTGTCATGGGTCCACTGGAGTGGGCTGGAACCAACTCTGTCCAACATGGCACAAGGTGCAAACTAATTTAGTCATATCCAAATTCTTTTTTCTTTTTTCTTTTTTTTTTAATTGAGAAATTAGGAAAAATAAAAAAGGTATTTATGCCTCTTCTGGACTTATCCAGTGATGAAGACCTCCTGTGCTAAAACAAAAACACTTCTGTGTGCTACACGTGACATAAACTGAAAGAGTTAAAATGCATTTAAGGTTTACAGACACAGGTCATATCTCTTTCAGCAGGCAAACCTGGAAAACTGTAATGATGCTACTGGTGGGGGAGTGAGAAAACGACTCAACCTGAAATGTCGCCTACTTCTGTGAACTTCTCTACTCCACTGAACCAGGCAATGAAATGAGGCAGAGTGATGACAGGCAGTGCTTGTTGAAGCTTGGTGCTGTCAGTGTGCTTGTAGGCACAACTGTGGTAGATTTATTTAGTCTCCAGGTCAAACTTATAGGAGAAATGTATGAATGAAATTATATCAGTCAGCATGGACAGCAGATTCTCAAAAATACTCACAAGGGAAAGTAAGCTGGGTAACAATAAAAACTTAATAACTTGAAAAACTGTAATGAAAGAATAAGGAGCATTAAATATAGGAGCATTTTTGCATTAAATATAGTTTGGGAACATGGTAAAAAAGTGTTGAATTTAGTGCTAAGGTTATGCTCAAGACACAGGATTGGATTTAGAAGGTCACAGATACCTCTACAGAACTTTTATAAAAATATTTCCTTGTGACAAAGTATAATATGCAGTATTTTTGTACTAACAACATAGCATACATTTTTGGAACAGTGATAAATATATCAGTTTTCATGTGCATCAGATATGTTGTCAAAAAAATCACCTGACAAACGGGAGATTATTTTTTAATTATGGTTCTAGTGGTGATAGAAATTTACATTGAGTTGACTGGTAACAAGATTATTCAATTTAATATATGTTATAGACAAGTTTATCTAACAGAGATTACTGATTTCAAAGGTCTGCCTTTAAAAATATTTGATAATATTTAATACCTCCAGTCAGTGAAATTAAATTACGTGGGCTAAATTTTGATTCTGTAAGGCAATTAAGAAATGCTTTGGTCAAAGGTATAAGGCCTGCCTTCAGAATGTTTCCCAGGACAGGTGAATTCTACAGAAGAGGTTTTGTAACCTTTCCATATGAATACTAATCAGAAAATATAGTGAAAACAAAATGAAAAGTAGAAAAAAAACCCAAAGAAATTAAAAAGAAAATTAAAAGATTCTTTATGAACATAGGTAAAACCACAGTAAAGGATAAATTTAAAGTAATTTAAATTAAATTAAACAGTATCCAAGATTTAAATAAAAATTTAGTATTATTATACCTATATAAACACTCAGTAGAAGGTATTTTCCTTAATGTATTTTGCCAATAATACCATATCCTTAAAATGGTGCTTAAAGGTTTGTGTATAACTTTTCCTTTTTCTCATCTCAAATCTGGAGTCAAGCACAAGGACATGCTGGATTTATTAAGGTGCTATAGTAGGAAATCAGAAATTGAAACAGCTTTGACAAAAGATGAAGCAGTGAAACCTCTTACAAAGAAAGAGAAGTCAGTGACAACAGTGGGCTCTGAGGGATCAAAACGTAAGAAACGGTTTGATATTACAGGAGTTGCATTTTATTTCTTATCAGGAAAAGTGCAATATATTAAAAATATATTTTCTAGGGGAATTTAGAAGTCATAAAATTATGGGTAATATCAGAATTGCCTAAAAATTAAATTGAGACAAACAAAAGAAAAGAAGATTTAAGTATGACCCCTAAATTATGGAACAGATGGGAAATCAACAACAAGATTTAGACTTTTTACCTAATTTTCTTTTGACTTTTCATTGCTCTTAATAACACCTGGAAAAATCCCATAGGAATATTAGAGTGGAAAATATCCTGAGAAAAACAAAAAGCAACAGATCTTTAAACTCAACCTCAATTAAAGAGTATGATTCCTGAATAAATATGAAGGACTTAGGTAAGAGTGACTGGAGACTAAGTAAAAATTTCTGAAGGAGGACATGAATAATAAATGAGTGATTAATGTAAGGAAATAAGAATGAGATATTCAGGATTATATCAGTACATAGCATGAGTATTCAGTATAAAAGTTTTTAATAGTCTCTGCAGATAAATAAGAACAGAAGAAAGATTTCGTGTCTCTCTCGTGTCCTCTTTCCAACAGTGGCTGTCAGAGAGTACTTAAAGAAGAGTAAACTGCAAACATACTTCAGCTTAATGTCCTATTTTCAGCTCAGTGACTTGCTGATCTAGTCAAGGTTTCTATATATTTAGTGACCTAAATCCATTTATTTTCTACAGATATGACCTGCTTCTTTCTGTAAGCATGGAACTTTTTATTTCCACTGTGCTCTTTGATGAAGAATTCCATCCTTCAGAAGAACAATCTTATTTTCTTTGTTTTGATCTGGGCTTTATTTATATAGCCTCTAATCTCTGACCTGCAAAGAATGTCAAATCCTCAAGTCCTATGCACACATGTCCATGACACTCATACCACCCTGTCCTATTCTTCCTCTCGCCTCCAGACTTACAAATTCAGTTCTTTCCACTGGAACTGGACCATACTTATGATCATACTTCCTTCAGTTTTCAGTTCTATATTATCCTTTAAGTGACCATAACTGTAGACAGCATTCAAGGTGTGGATTAGCAGTCTTATAATACAATTTTTTCATTCTCTCTTATTTTCTAGTATTTTTAACATCTATTTCTCACTGCTACTGAGCACTAAGTTGGCTTTTTATGGAGAAAAGCCGCATAGACTTACTAAATCCAAGTTTGCACTGCTTCAGTGTTTCAGAAACATCCACTTCAGCCATTTGGGAAGGTTTGAGCAGAAACATACATGTTACTCTTTAAAATGCTAACCTCCTTATCACATGTAATATAAGATATATGATTTCTGAGCTGCTGAAGCAAAAGGTGAATGGTATTACTCCTTTTTTCCAGTGTGGGTGTGAGGACCTTTCCTAGGTTACTGGCTACATGCATGCAGCATGCTTAATCGGGACTGATGGAGCAATCCACCTCCCTGCTCTTACTTTCTTCTTCTTCTCATAAGAGTTCTGATCTCATCCTTTGCTTGCAGTCTTTGCCACAGACTGTATCAAACAAGTTTGCTTTATCAACATTATTATGAACAATGTTGGAAGTCTTGTGAGACCTGAGCATAACATATTGGTGTGTCTACTAATTCTAGCTCTTGCAGGAGTCCTATTCCATAAAGGATTAGGAAGGACATTCTAGGATTCAATCATGACAAATGAAACCCAACATTGTGTTAAGTACGTTTCTTACAAAACTAAGCTAATAATGGTAAGGCAGTTTTGTGGTTAAAATCACATAGATTAGTGTGCTACTTCTCTTTGATAATGAGCCAGAAGGGAGTTTCAAAGTGTGTTGTCCATCAAAGCTTCTCTGTCAGTCCCCTCCTCAACTGGGCAGGGGGAGGAAATATAATGAAAAGCTCTTAGGTCAAGATAAGGACAGGGAGAGATCACTGACCTTACCACTACCAATCAAATCATAGTAGGGTAATGAGAAATAAACCCAAATATTAAAAACACCTTTCTCCCACTCCTCCCTTCTTCCCAAGCTCAACTTCACTCCTGAATTCTCTCCCTCCTGTCTGGCACCAGGAGTACAGGAGATAAGGAATAGATTTGCAGTCAGTTCATCACATGTTGTCTCTTCAGCTCCTTCTTCTGCAGGGGAAAGACTCCTCACACTCTTCCCCTGCTCCAGCATGGGGTCACTCCCCACAGGACACCTTTCTTCATAAACTTCTCCAGTGTGAGTCCTTTCCACAGGCTGCAGTTCCTCAAAAACCACTGCAGCAGGCATCTCTTAGGGGGTGCAGTCTTTCAAGAACAGGCTGTTCAGCATGGGTCCCCTGTGGGATTAGAAGTCCTGCCACCAAAGCTGCTCTAGTGTGGGCTCCTCTCTCTGTGGGTCCACTTGTCCTACCGGGAGACTGCTCCAGCATGGGTTTCCCACCAAGCCACAGCCTTGTTTGGGCATCCACCTTCTCTGGTAGGGGATCTTTCATGGGCTGGAGGTGAATATATTTGTGTAAGGGCTTTTCTCAGTGTAATGCTTATGTTAACCAAAATCTCAGGAATTCCATTCTGTATTAAGTGTTCTGTTTCTCAAAGACAGTCTCACTAAATACTGTATCCAGTCCCAGAACTCCCAGAGACACAGTTGAAATAAATTCCTGGACTTCAATACAAAAGGTCTTTTTTATGTCTGAGAATTTGACATAACATGCAAATCATCAAAGGAAAGAAAGAAGAAAAACACATAGGTAACAACTGTGAACATTGGTGTCAACTTGATTGGGTTTTGCTTGCTTTTTTCTCAGGACTAATTCAAGTGGTAGTACAATAAGAAGAAAATTAAAAGGGTTATTTATCATGTTTTTGTACTGGGGAAAACATCAAGGCCATAATTATGCGTAAATATGTATTATAATCGCAATAAAAGCATGCAGACTGCAGCCATCAAGACAGTTGTAGTAAAGCCATCTCCCTAGATGAGTAATTCCCTGGGCTTTTAAGAAGACTGAGTCAATGAGAAAATATTGCAATCTTTTCTGGGTCAAACACCTACTAATATATATATACTAATAATATAACTAACCATTCACCTGCCTAGTAAACCATTCATTTATGCTCATATATTAGGACTCTGTTTGTGAGAGAAATTAAAACTTTTAGTCTGTAGAAATCTGTTAAATTTGTAATAAGTAGAACTTATAAAGAATTAAAAGTAAATTTCAGGATAAGCTTTGTGAATAAGGCTATTTCTATAACCTAGACCTTAAATAATTCACAGAATAATGTCTCTTGGAAAGCTGTTAAAGTGTACATTTTTTGTGTGAATTACTCAACTTAATTGGAAGGACTTCTAAGCAGCACAGGGCTTTTTCAGGGCAAGAGGGTACTTTGCATATTGGCATTACAAATGTTTCGAGAATAGTGCTCTAAACGATTAATTGTGTAGTGTGTACTAATGAAAACAATAAGCAAGATACAGGAATGAAAGAGAAAGACAATAATATATTTGAAGAGTTTTCACACAAAGTTCCTGTTGCCAGGGAAACCACTTCCTTCATTTGTACTTTTTCCAAACATGTCTGTTTCCAGGTCCTCCCCCAGTGCAGATCACAATCCAGTGTCTAGTGCAATGGAAAAAAAAAAAAAAAGAATGTATGTGTATGGATGCATATATGTTACAGACT